>NW_027213074.1:0-17500 GCF_042767895.1 Penaeus vannamei | reverse complement strand
TAGTTGCAAAATTATGTTTATTCATGTTTTGTTAATGGTAATGTAATTGGTTAGCTATTGAATAAGCGGTAAGTATGTATTTGCGAGTAATGACAAATGATTATGACAAACCGGTGTAATTAGTGTCTTCAGGCTTTCATTAGCCCTGCAAAATAGGCTTTCAGCCTTGAGACTTGACTTTCACGTGAAAAGTCGCCATCGTCTTTTCTTCAAAAACCGTTAATTGTTAGTTGTCGTACCGCAGAACGACACCTTCGGACACAGATCGGGAAATCTTGTTGATAAATGTAAATATTCGATTCGCATGAATCGTTAGCATAATATAGGCACTGTATTTCATACTCAACTAGTAAAAAGTACAGTGCCTTTATTGCAAAGGCTTCAACACGAGACATCTGGATTATTTTGCCTTATTTCGTTCCAAACAATCTCCATCTAGACCTGCGGTTATCAGTGAAAGCAAGGAAGCCTACAAGCAATCGCTGCGACATGCGGCATCCTCACTTGCCGACGCCCAGGCAAAGGCCAATAAACCTCAACCATGCACAGAGGTTGGACTGGTTCCTTTGAGTTAAAATTCTGGGGGTGATTGAGTTTTAATACAAATGGATGTGGCTTTGCTGTATTGGTCAAAGACGGATGCATGTATTACAAAGATTTCTCATCCCCTAGCAAGTAGTTTCAACATCGGAAGTTGAGGCAAGAACATTGGGCGCATGTATAGTCTCGTTCGTCTCACTTCGCGCACATGACTATTGAGGTGATGATTCCGAAACTACGTAGCGTAATATACCTCTAGCGTTGCCGTTCTTCACCTGCACTTAATGGTAGTATTACCCATGTAATAAAACCTTATTTGGCTGCCATCCTTCCGCCACTTCCCAGTCCCTGTGTTCCCAGTTTTCCCTAGCGTCACTTCCTGTCGCTAGAAAATTTAGATTAAAACATTTCGTGGACGGTCTGTAAACGAACTTTCAACATCGCAGGCGTTTCCTCAGTTACTTTAGTCGGTAATGTCCCGTTATGTCTGGATAAAATGTTGCTTTGTCATGTCGTGGGTCCGGTAATCTGTTCCTGGACATGCATTGAGTCTTAGAGTGCATTTACGGAAACTATGCTGCAAATTGTGTAAGATTGTTAATACGAAATTCGTCCCTCCCTAAGATAGACTAATGTGTTTTCAGTGAGCAAAAGCAGTCCCGTATGTGACGCGGCGCAGGGAAGGGTGACGGAAGCCGCGCACTGGACCGTTCACGGATTTCGGTTTTCTTCCAACGCCAGAACTCGCAGTTTACATCACTTGCACTTTATATAATGCGGAAGTGTGTGGCAAGGTGTCTCGTGAGGGTGAAGGAACCCCGTTTGGTCCGCTTGCCACCGTTGCTCTGGAATTTTTTTTCTCTTGCTTTCCGAAGAACTTGCGCGCCGTGTCGAAAACAGCTTAGTAATTGTAACATGATTTCTGCTGATTCACGACTCGCCGCTTTGGCTCCGAACTATGCTTTGTGGATTAGCTTGTGTGTGTTTTGGCTGATATCAATGATGTAGCCTTTTAAGATACGTACATGAAAATACGTAGATGTTTAATTAATGAAATGCGCTTATAGTGTCTATAGTGATTAATTGAAATGTCCGTCATCTGCACGCACGTCTTTGCATGGGGATATGGGCATCCGCAGTAGGAACACAAGGTTGATCGTATTTACATTAATGTAATCATGGTCTCGGCCGATTTGCTCCGCGTGATTTGCCACATTATTTTTGTAGTTGTATTTTGAAGAATCGACAAATACGCCCCATCGGATTACTCAAGTGGCTACACAAGATTCACATCACGAGAGGTAGTGCAGACACTTGGCATAGTGAGAGGGAGGCCCTAGGCGTGCGAGCTGCACGAGGGGGCGGGCGCGGTGATAGAGCGCCGTGACGCAGCAAGTGGACGGCGCTGGACACTTGCCGACAGTGCGGGAAGTGGCGGGGTCAGTAGTTCCCTCCCGGTCGGTTTTAAAATTGGTGCAGAATGCTCGTGGAAGATCGAGAGAGCGAATTTGTGGTTTTCATCATGAATTTCGTAGTCGAGAAATTTCAAGGGTTGTAGATTACATTTTGCATTTCATAATTATTCTTTCAAAAGCCGCACGCGTAGTGGACATTTAGAGTGCATTAACTTTACGAGAACTTGAGATAGTCAGATTACTTATTTATTTATTTAACTTTACTCATCGTTTTTTTCATACCTGCACTGTACAATTAGAATACACCCACACTTACAAATGTAATAAAACAAACGATAGGTATATATGTCTTGGAACTAATAAAACATATGGTATGTCAGAAAAATAATAAAACAGACGATAGGTATATACTCGCACATATTTCCGTCTCTATGCAAATAAATGTCCTTCTAGACCTCGACTCCCAGTCCTCTCACCCGCCCCTTCCCTCCCCCAGGCGCGAGTGCCAACCGCGAGGCCGAGTGCATCGAGGTGGGGTACGCGCGCTCCGCCGGCTCCATCCTCCACCAGGGCTTCGAGGCCACCAAGGGGGAGCTGCTGCAGAAGTGGGCGCAGGAGGACGCCGACGGGGTGCCCACTTTCTCGGGGCTCACGCAGGTCCTGAAGAATGTAAGCAGCTGCAGGAAAATGTATGGGTGGATGAATTGACCGAGGTGAATGGGTGGCTGTGGATGAACAGGTGAATGACTGTGGATGAGGGGACAGATGAGTGGCCGTGTGATGAGGGGACAGATGAGTGGCCGTGTGGATGAGGGGACAGATAAGTGGCCTTGTGGATGAGGGGACAGATAAGTGGCCTTGTGGATGAGGGGACAGATAAGTGGCCTTGTGGATGAGGGGACAGATGAGTGGCCGTGTGGATAAGGGGACAGATAAGTGGGCGTGTGGATGAGGGGACAGATGAGTGGGCGTGTGGATGAGGGGACAGATGAGTGGGCGTGTGGATGAGGGGACAGATGAGTGGCCGTGTGGATGAGGGGACAGATGAGTGGCCGTGTGGATGAGGGGACAGATGAGTGGCCGTGTGGATGAGGGGACAGATGAGTGGCCGTGTGGATGAGGGGACAGATGAGTGGCCGTGTGGATGAGGGGACAGATGAGTGGGCGTGTGGATGAGGGGACAGATGAGTGGGCGTGTGGATGAGGGGACAGATAAGTGGGCGTGTGGATGAGGGGACAGATAAGTGGGCGTGTGGATGAGGGGACAGATAAGTGGGCGTGTGGATGAGGGGACAGATAAGTGGGCGTGTGGATGAGGGGACAGATAAGTGGGCGTGTGGATGAGGGGACAGATAAGTGGGCGTGTGGATGAGGGGACAGATAAGTGGGCGTGTGGATGAGGGGACAGATAAGTGGGCGTGTGGATGAGGGGACAGATAAGTGGGCGTGTGGATGAGGGGACAGATAAGTGGGCGTGTGGATGAGGGGGCAGATAAGTGGGCGTGTGGATGAGGGGACAGATAAGTGGGCGTGTGGATGAGGGGACAGATAAGTGGGCGTGTGGATGAGGGGACAGATAAGTGGGCGTGTGGATGAGGGGACAGATAAGTGGGCGTGTGGATGAGGGGACAGATAAGTGGGCGTGTGGATGAGGGGACAGATAAGTGGGCGTGTGGATGAGGGGACAGATAAGTGGGCGTGTGGATGCGGGGACAGATAAGTGGGCGTGGGGATGAGCGGACAGATAAGTGGGCGTGTGGATGAGGGCACAGATGAGTGGGCGGGTGGATGAGGGGGCAGATGAGTGGGCGTGTGGATGAGGGGACAGATGAGTGGCCTTGTGGATGAGGGGACAGATGAGTGGCCGTGTGGATGAGGGGACAGATAAGTGGGCGTGTGGATGAGGGGACAGATAAGTGGGCGTGTGGATGAGGGGACAGATGAGTGGGCGTGTGGATGAGGGGACAGATGAGTGGGCGTGTGGATGAGGGGACAGATGAGTGGCCTTGTGGATGAGGGGACAGATGAGTGGCCGTGTGGATGAGGGGACAGATGAGTGGGCGTGTGGATGCGGGGACAGATGAGTGTGCGTGTGGATGAGGGGACAGATGAGTGGGCGCGCGGACGAGTAGCACCAGACGAGCGGTCATGGACGAGGGGACAGACGAGTATCTCAGGGACGAGGGTATCAGATGAGGTTGGTCATGTGGACGAGGGGACAGACGAGCGGTCGTGCGGGGACGAGCGGGTCGTGCGGACGAGCGGGTCGCGTGGACGAGCGGGTCGTGCGGACGAGCGGTCGTGCGGATGAGCGGTCGCACGGATGAGTGGTCGTGTGGACGAGCGGTCGTGCGGATGAGCGGCTCGTGCGACGATGAGTGGTCATGGATGAGCAACGCAGGATGGATGCGTGGTCGTGCGGATGAGGGGGATTGTGACGAGCGGTCGTGCGGACGAGGGGACAGATGAGCGGGCGCGGCGGACGAGGGTATCGTGATGAGTGGTCGTGCGGACGAGGGGATGATGAGTATCGCGTGGATGAGGGGATTATGACGAGCGGTCGTGCGGATGAGCGGGTCAGGTGGACGAGTGGCCGTCGCGGACGAGTGGTCAGCGACGAGCGGATCGGCGAATGAGCGTCGCGATGAGCGGTCATGTGGATGAGCGGGGTCAGGTGGATGAGCGGCCCATTGGCGTCGCGGGACGAGCGGGTCGTGTGGATGAGTGGTCGCGTGGACGAGTACTGCGCGGATGAGTGGTCGTGGTGACGAGCGGTCGCGTGGATCGAGTGGTCGCGTGGATGAGTGGGGTCGCGGACGAGGGGTCGTGTGGACGAGGGGTCGCGGGGATGAGGGGTCGTGTGGATGAGGGGTCGTGCGGGACGAGGGGTCGCGTGGACGAGGCGTCGTGTGGATGATGGTCACGTGTGGACGAGCGGCCGCGATGAGCGGCCGTGCGGATGAGCGGTGTCGCGGATGAGCGGTCGCGTGGATGAGCGCATCGTGCGGGACGAGCAATGCGGATGAGTGGTCGCGTGGATGAGTGGTCGTGGTGGATGAGTGGTCGCGTGGACGAGCGGGTCGTGCGGATGAGCGGTCGTATGGACGAGCGGGTCAGGTGGATGAGTGGTCAGTGGATGAGCGGTCGCGGACGTAGCGGTCGCAGGGACGAGCGGGTCGTGCGGGATGAGTGGCCGTCGCGGATGAGTGGCAACGTGTGGACGAGTGGGCCGTGGTGATGAGCGGTCATGCGGATTACACGGATGAGCGGTCGCGGTGACGAGTGGTCGCGACGAGCAACGCGACGAGCGGTCGTGCGGGACGAGCGGTCGTGCGGGATGAGCAACGTGCGGGACGAGCGGTCAAAAAGGGATGATGTGTCGTGCGGGATGAGCGGGTCGCGGTGATGAGCGTACCGTGCGGGATGAGCGTATCGCGGACGAGCGTGGCTCGCATGGATGATGGGTCGTGATGAGCGGTCGTGAATGAGCGTCGTGGTGATGAGTGGTCGCGCGATTGAGCGGTCAGGATGAGCGGTCGCGATGAGCATTGCGATGAGTGGTCGTGCGACGAGCGTCGCGGACGAGTGGGCGTATGGATGAAAGCGCTCAGTGATGAGCAATGGTGGCAGATGAGCGGTCGTGCGGATGAGTGGTCGTGGTGATGAGCGGTCGCGACGAGTGGTCAGCGGATGAGTGGACGTGCGGATGAGCGGTCGTGGTGATGAGTGGTCGCGTGACGAGCACGGTGACGAGCGGGTCGGGGATGAGTGGCCGTCATGGATGAGTGGTCGTGGTGAATGAGTGGCCGTCGCGGACGAGTGGTCGTGCGGGATGAGTGGTCGCGACGTTATGGTCGCGATGGGTGGCAGTGCGGATGAGCGGGCTGTGCGGATGAGTGGCCGCGCGGACGAGCGGCCGTGCGATGAGCGGTCGCAGTGGATGAGTGGCCGTGTGGATGAGTGGCCGTGTGGATGAGTGGCCGTGTGGATGAGTGGCCGTGTGGATGAGTGGCCGTGTGGATGAGTGGCCGTGTGGATGAGTGGCCGTGTGGATGAGTGGCCGTGTGGATGAGTGGCCGTGTGGATGAGGGGCCGTGTGGATGAGGGGCCGTGTGGATGAGGGGCCGTGTGGATGAGGGGCCGTGTGGATGATTAAATGAGTAAATGAAAAGATGAATGAAAGAACGCTTGGTTACCAGAACCAGCTGACCACTGTTGTCGAGCATGCATGAATAACCTGCAACCTGACCTCTCCCCTCCTCCCCCAAGGTCACGCGGACGGGCGAGTTGCTGGAGTCAACCTCGAAGACGATCCTGGGCATGATCAGGAAGACTCGGGTCGGCAAGCGGTGCCCCGAGGACTGGCTCCTGAAGGGGCTGGAGAAGCACGTGATTCCTCTGATGAACATCGACAAGGACCTTTCGGAGGAGCTTGGTCTAGGTGAGGCTGAGGCGGCGAAGGGAAAGGGGTTCTTGAGGGGTTTGTTCTTGAGCGGTTTGAATTACCAGTATCCCCTAATGGTGGTAATCGTTGTTGTTTTGATGTCAATGGAGTAATACAGATTGTCATTATGGATCCCTCGGCGTCGAAGTGATTTGGGACCGAGAGTCGTTAATTGATGTGGTTGCAATTCCTCCCGCACGTGCCAGTGATGTCGTTCCGGTGCATGGTGGGGTCGCCCTACCCGAACGTGGACGGCACCTGCGTCAACCAGGAGTCGCCTGACCTGGGCGCGATCGGCGCCAAGTTCCTCCGTCTCCAGCCTGCAGCCGCCGGCAAAGATGGTAAGCGTTGGGCGTCTTTACTAACCGGTTGTGAAATGTATTGAGTGAGTAAACATCGACATCTAATGAAATGTCATTAAGAACGTAAATGAGCATATGAATACGAGATTTGTCTCTATTACGATTGTTACGTCTTTTACAGGATTTTCCCTCCGCGAGTCCGTGTCGGGTGAGAAGACGCTGCCCTCAGCCAGGGCGGTGGCCAACCTCCTGAGGAATCACCTACAAAAGCCGCCTGTTACGGGAGTCTTTGGAGAGTGGGGACATTTCATTCAGCGGGACTCCTTCAGCATTCCTGTAAGGAGTGGCATGGGGATAGCTCCTGTGTGGGCTTTCAGGAACATTTATTTTTTGTCGTATTTCAGTATGAACACGTAATCATTTAAAGATATATCGACGAAACTGAAGTCCTTCCGTCTTGCCAGGAATCGCCCTGGGCGGAGGACGTGGATTGCTGCGCAACCCCCGAAGTGGAGGACTGCGCCCCCATCTACCTGGAGAAGGACGACCCCGACCACTCCACCATCCAGTGCATGAGCTTCAAGAGGTCGGCGAAGGCACAAGCAATCCTTGGTGAGTGGTGTCAGGGGACAAAAGCATGAAGGGAATGGAAGGAAACCCGTCAGAAAGGGATTGGAAAGAGCGAAAAACATCTAATAGCAAATCCATGAAATAATGGGTTAAATATGAAACCTTGAAGCCTTCAGTATTTTACAGTAATTAGATCTTTTTAATTGTTTCCATTATCTTGAGAGAAAATTTAGCTGCTCGTCTGAAGTCCATCAATTTAATGAAATATATTCACAAACTTTTAAAAGCAAATCTCGGATGTGACGTTTATCTGTAACGCTAAGGTAAGACACGAGGGATACGAAATATTGAAATCCCGTTTTAAGAGTGAAAATAGATTTCCTAAGTCACGTTCAAGCAAAATACTTATTTCAAGACTTATTCATGTTCCTGGGATGTTCAGCACAGATGACGTGCAACTGTATCTACAATTATGATAGATGATCTGCGTGTGATATGCCATTGTAATTCATTAAAGGACATCGAGAGACGCTCTCCCTCGTGTCGACGTATTTGGATGCCACGCCCGTCTACGGACCCACCAATGAGGTCGCCTTTTCGAGGAAGACGGGCTACTTCGGCTACCTCAAGTAAGTTTTCACGTTCGGCATCCTGTAATCAACACTTCATTTACATACATTTTTTGTTGGGGGGGGGGAGCTTGAATTTGCGATATTATCAATATTAATAACTACTTTCAACCTGATCAGAGCGCCTGAGAAAGATGAGGAAGAGACTGCTAGTGGCAAGAAGAAAGAGGTGAAATGCGCTGCCCCGGAGAGCTTCCAAGGATGTTTCCAGTTGGCGGAAGGAGACGATTGGGTGTGTAGTGGAATGAAAACCCGTTCGTTATGGATAGTGTACATGTTAAAAAATATGCTATGCGAGTGCCTTTACGTTACTCGAATTGGTGATTAATAAGACGTCTGCGTCCATCACAGCTGGAGAATCTGAGGTTGTTGTTTGTGATGGAACACAATCGGATCGTGGACGCCTTGGCGGAGATCAACTCCCACTTCGATGATTCGCTGCTCTACAACGAAGCAAGGTCAGGCCCTTTTGCACATTTTCGTTCTGGTGTTTGATGTTTTAGACTCGGTAGTGAGCCTAGGTCCAAATGTTTTATTATGTTGCTGGTTAAAATAAGCGGATAGTATTGCAAAATAGTGAGGAAATCTTAAACTATTAAACTACAAACATTATTACCTAAAGTTTAACGAACTACTGAACTGCCACTAGACGCTGTCATCGATTTTATTCACCACCTACCAAACAAGCTTCATAGGCACGGACAACTTTGATATATTCGATGTGTGGTTCTGTCATACTGCAAATAATACAATTATTGGGAAACGTCAGAAAAAATAACTCGTTGTACCTACTGCTAGGAGGCCTTGGTATCATATAGCTCTAGGACTTTGTACAAGTAAAAACTGTTGTGCAGCCATTTGAGAATATATCAGATGGATTACAAGAACCCCATACAAGCAGAACTAATAAAGTGTACGATATTAGTAAGAGGTACTCGAAACACTATTTCCAAACTGCTCATTACTTTAACCTCAGGATCCAACACATTGTTGAACCTAGCCTTGATTTTTTTGTGATATACATTAACTCCGATATTATGTTTTAGAATTATAGCTTTGTTGAGCATTTAGGGATTGTAAACATTTCCAGGTTGGCAGTTTTGATTGCGGGGTTCTAAACATACCCCAGATCGCCCAGGTGTTGGAAATGGCCCTACATTTTTTTAACGCATATATTGTCCCAATTGACAATTTATCGGCTGTTTTGCTACATGCATTTGAATTGTACCATCCTAATACATTGTTAAAATAGATTAAAAAAAAAAAAAAAAAAAAAAAAAACACATATGGGCTCTTCTTGTCTGCTGTACTACTTGAGTACCTTCCTTTGTTTGTGACCCTCTTTGAGGCCTGTTCCCCACTCTGGCAGACTTTGATGTTAGCAAATACCAAAGGTGCGTTGGTCTCCAAATTATTTGCCACAGTCCACAGTGAGGGGTTTCTGCATCTAATTTGGTTTGCAATAATTATTTACAAATTAATTTTCGGACCCAGTAAAAGGGCAAGGAAAGAATGGCAGATTGATTTCCTAACCTGCCTGAACTTTGACTAGAAGAGGTCATAACAATCCTTACTTATGCATGGTTGAGATGTCTGTGGAGAGGTCAGACTTTTCTCGGTTTGGGCTGCAGGCCTAGAGAGGCCAGACCTCGAGTCCAGCACTTGGACCATTTCATGGACAATGTTTTGGATGATTTTCTGTCTTGTCCAATTTAGCAGCAGGTCTGACACATTCAGCCTGTGCCTTTTGTCTTCTTTGGACCATCCGAAGACTTGGAAGGCTTTTAGGTGACTGCCAGTCTTTTTCTTGCCAAATTCGTCATTTTTATGGTCAGTCCGAGGGTGTTTGTTTTTGTTTGCCTTAAGGTTTAGCAGTTACTCAGACCTCGCCCGTTTGCATAGGATCGTCATTATAGAAACCACGCAGATTCTCTGTATAACGTTATTCGTCACACGGATAAATAATCGAAATAGATACTCAAAGATAATTTTGACACGAGTACATTGTGGTAGAGACAATAAGAACAAGGGCGGACTCGGGTTTTAAGAGGAGTGTCGAGGTCATTGTTTAGGAAAGGCTTTACTAATAATGAAGTAAGGTCATTCAAGCCCCATTAAGTAGCTCTCAGATTGAAACTGGACACTTTTCTAGGTAACAGAGCTTCTAGCATTTTTCTTTCACAAAAATTCATCTTACAATTAAATTAAGCGTCTTTCCAATTAAATTAGTGACCTTCATCGATGAAATATATGACACACCCTTTCAAATCTCGGGCGTGCCTGCATGTTTATTCCTTTTTCCAATTGTCTGGATTCATCTTTGGAAAACTTGGGGTGGTCCTTGCTTGGAATAGTGCAAATAACTGAGGAAGTGTAGAAAGGTATGAATGAGAATGCATATCTTCACAATACAAGATATGTATTTGACAGGTTTCAAATACTTACAGAAATACATGCATTAGAGAAAATACATAGCATATTTATATTACTTAGAAGCTGATGAATCACTTAACGATTGTGACCTTGCACTCGTTACACACATAATTGCTGCCCTACCTAGGATAGATCTAGCTGATGCGGTGTTTATATACTTCTGTCGAGATGTATTCAGCTTCCATGACTTTCCTTTTGTTTGTTCAATCCTTCATGGATTACTAAAGTTTCCTTCCAGTTTGGTAGAAGTCCGTCATCTGCTTGAACCACTATGGCGTTGGAAGTCCTGTGGTAACGGACGTCGGATCGATGTTCGTTGATCCTGTTGTTGAAGCCACGTCCGATCTCAGCAAAGTATGCTGCAGGGTATGCGATATACTGCATGTTAGGCTGTTTTTCGGCTGCTTCCTTTTTTTTTTCTTTTTTTACTTTTCACCGGATGTGCTGGCGATTTTCGCTGTTGCCAAAGTATTTGCTAATCGCTTGGGAAACGTTATAAGGTGGTAATTTGAGAAAATTAGAGGATGCCACAAGGTTTAATCAGATAAGCATGTTCTCCGCCTTTTTTGAGGTCTAGCAGGAAGCCTCTGGGATGATTAATACAAGAATTGATTACATAGGTAACCTCAGTCTCAAGAAATTCATGGCTGGAGATTCTCAGTTCCCAGAGAAAGAAGCCAATAACAACCTCGGATTGTTTTATTGTTGTGGGCGGAGTAATAGTGGATATAATCGTCTTTATTTGTAGGCTTTCAGTATAGGGAAATATAAGCCGTCATCACCCCGATGGATCAGTGTCCTGGAAAGATAACTTCTGATCCTCTTCCTCCACGGTTGACTGGATTTTCTCGTGGACAGAGTTCATCTGTGTATGGTGCTGACACGACCTTCTGGGACGATGACGAGGACATCATTTACGTATGGAAGCCAAGTTGAATGTCTGACGATTATATCCTTGTAGTGACCCATCTCCAGCTTCTCCATGAAAAAGCAGAATTTGCTAGTATCCTTCCCCCTGCAAACTCGAAGAAGCTAAAGTCTACTCATACCTTCACGAGGCTTATGAAGTGGTGCTTTGGCAGCGGAAGTTCATCTACCATGGAGCCGGTAACTCTCTCGACTGTCCGGATTGCTCTGTCTGTGGGGACTTCTGTGAAAAGGGATTTAACATCAAAACTAGCCAGTTTTTAAAATTTTTGTTTACTGAACTCTGAAGACATCTGATGTACCCGGAATTCTTCAGGTGGTAATCACTGACTCCCATAACGCTGAAGAGGGGTTTCACCAAACACTTAGCCAGACGATGGGGAGCATTGCCACATCGAGAAGAGATCGGTCTTGTGCACCTTCGGGAGACATGGATGGGTTGCGGGGGGCATCCTCCAGCACATGAAGTAAGCACAGTGATGTATCTGTGATGGATCACTAGGGAGTGGCCACACAGCAAGCAGTAATCCCTTGGATGAACCCTTTGTCGATGTCACTATCGGTTTAGCAGTGGTTTGAGACAACGTAGTCAATTAAGTCCTTGCTCTAATTTTCTCGTATTATCGCTTACTTTCTGAACCAGACTGCTTCCGTCTTTCCCTCGCCCCTTGTCACTTTCAAATTTTGGACAATAGATTTTTCATTTTACATGGTCTTGTTTTCTTCTAGAGAAAGTATCTTTACAATATCCCATTTGCAGCAGAATTTTTCGCTCGGTGCCGAGCCCCGCGGCGGGGAATATTTTTCCCGCTGCGCGGGCCCTTGCTCAGGAATATTTTCTGACGAATTGAAATTGATCGTAACGTTTCGAACTCTTCACCAGTTTCTCTTCAGACAAAACCGAAATGGATACAAGGAAAGAATTTTGACAGTTCAGTTCATTTCGATTTGCGAAGACTAGCTTCGTCCGAGCCTTTTCTCTAGAGTGGCCTGGCCTGTGTCAGTTATTTCTAGTTGACTCATGTGTTTTCTTTGAACTGTATGCTTAGCGTGGTGGCTGGATTGCAAGCAAGCAATAGAGCTGCCACGGTGTAATCATGCGGCATACCCTTTTTACCAGCCCAGTGGCTGTGGTGGGTGGTCCCTGTCTCAGAAATTGCGTGTGATCACAATTCTATAAGTAATGTAACAACGTGGCATTAGGCTCGCTGCAATACTTGCATTCCCTGAAAATCACGTCATTAAGAGTTTGCCAAGCGCATGGGTAACCTAGTCTTAATCTGTACAGTATGACTTCGGTCCCTCTATGGCTCATAATCGGTGTCATCTGAGACCACTTGGCAGAGAGCGAATTTGCGGTATTTTCTTTGTGCATGCTCCGGAGAACTGCAAGTTCTGTAACTTTGGCTCCTTTGGCTTGTGATAACGATAATGGGAGTTGGGGCATGCCCCTGCCCTTTTTGGCTAGTCTGTCAGTAAGCTCATTCCCTTGGATACCTATGTGGCTTGGGACCCAGTTTATGATTATTCTTCTACCCTGATCAAGGATTCTCTAGGCTATGGTGAGTGCAGAGGTTAGAAGGTAGATGTTGTCTTAGGGCATGCTATGCTGTGGACTGTCAATGGTTCTAGAGTGTATGTATGACCATGTGTGGAATTCCTGACGAACACATTGTAACAGGAACAACAAAGGGAAGGACAAGAAAACACGAATATGCCGAAGGCCTTTTCGCTATTGCTTCGTCAGGTGATACATGTCAAGAGGTACATGGAGGAGTATTTATACAAACGATAGGTGGTCAGGTCATGTCGGTAATCAGGTGAGCTACGACTTTGGATAGTTCGTGTTGATGTTGTTTGTTGTATTTATGAACGCCGCTTCTACCATCTTCCTTTGTCGTGGGACCAGACCTTGCTTAATGATGGAGGCCTGGGACCACTTCGGGAGGTAACCGTCAGTGTCTACGTGAACAAAGAAGGCGCTTCTCGTGTCGTGGCGTCGGAGAGCGCTGCGGTGTTGGCTGATTCGTTGTTCGTGCAATCCTCGTGCTGTCTCACCTATGTAGACTTTATCACAACCACCACAGGGTATGCTGTACACCTGGCTGAGGGATCTGTTGTGGTTTGACCTCTTTTCTCTCACGATATCCGTTCTTGCCTGAAGACGTATCTATCTTTAGGGTGCGGCCCACCAGGGCCTCCAGGTTAGGTTAGGTCAATTCGAGTGAGGGATGATTATTCTGAGTCTTGCTCTGTCTTTCTTCACCTCTCGGTCTGCTCATGATCTTCTCGGCCTTGCGTCGGAGGTGGGTATAATGGTCTCTCCTTCAGTTAGAGAGTCCCACTATACTGAATGACAGGGTCAGAGAAACGCACAATCTTCGTTGTTTCTTCAGTTTATTAAAGATGTTCTTGACGGTGTTAGATGGTAGCTTTGGCAGGTATTTTGTCGGTCAGCTTCCACGGGTTTGTCGGGATGGTCGGGGCTAGCTAGGGCATTGGTTCTGACCCTTAGGGTAGGGAGTGAAGTAGTGAGAGTGAGTTATGGTAGGTCGCTCCTAGGTCAGTTCTGTCTTCTGACCTCTGGCGACCTCGAAGGCGAAGTCGTGCCGGACAGCGTGGTTGTATATTTAGAACAGGCTGCCGGTACAAACATCCAGTACTGACAACAGGCGTACAAATACGGTACGCCTTATTAGTAACTCCTTCAGTGGATGAGCATGGAGCGAGGATAATGGAGGTGTTGGAAAGTGTTGCAGACGTGTTGCATTTCCTCCTCAAAGAACTCAGGGCTGCATATTCTGAGGACGTGGAGGAAGAAACCGAGGACTACGCCTTTTTACTATGGGTAGAAAAATAATGAATGAAATCATCTTTATTGGTGGGTTTTCTGTTTACGGAAAATATCGGACCATCTGGTCTTGTGGATCAAGGTGTCCAGGAAAGAGAGCTATTAATTTCTTTCTTCTATGGTGAACTGTATGGAGGGGTGTACTGCATTGAGTCTATGGAATAGATCCGGCAGGTTCATCCTGGTTCGTACTACAGCGAGGATATCGTCCACGTAGTAGAGCCAGACCACGTTTCTTCCCACGATGCTTCGGTAGTGGTCAGCCTCTCGAGGGTCTCCATGAACAGCTGGGCAAGGACTGCTGAAAGTGGTGAACCCATCGCAAGTCCCTGGATCTGTTCATACTCACGTCCTCTGAATTTGAACGGGCCAAACTCCACGCAGACAGAGACCATGTATCCATCCCTTAGGGACACGTGTGTCAGGGCTCCCATGATCGCAACCGTTTCAGCTTGGAGCGTTAAGGCATTGTCAGTGACCCCAATGGGTGTGGTATCCCTTGCTGCGAAGCTGACGCCTGCAGTATGGCATATGGCATCCACGGATCCATCCATGTAGTAGGTTCTGTTACCCGGAGGTGTTATTTGAGCAATGACCCTTTGTACTTGTTCCTTTAGGCTAGGCAGAGTATTAATCTTTTCTCCCTGACAGGCTCAGGACTGAAAACTCGATCAAGGCGGGGGTTCTTTATAGTTCGGATGGGGGGAGTCCATGCTCTTGGCAAACAGTGGTTCTTTGAGCTGGAAGCGTATCAACACTGGCTGTGTTTGCGAGCCAGTTGTCGTCCGCAAACAACTGATAGTCTTCCTGTAGGCGTCCAAGTACTCTGTCATATATGAATTTAAGGGTGCCTGCAATACCTTGCAAAGGAACTGGGCTGCTATTAAATCAATACAGATATCCAGGGACGGCAGGTCGGTTTCCATGATGAGGTTAATGACCTTTTCATCTGGGGCACCCAGAATGATCCTGGCTGCTTCATTTTGTACTGTTTCCAGTTTTTTTTTTTATGTTCTGGAAGCAATAAGGGTGACAGAAGCATAGTCAACACTAGGCCAGACAGCATGTACATTGAATGGTCTTAGTACTTTGTGTCCTGCTCCTGTCTCTCGATCATTACTTTCATGACTGACAGCATTCCCTTGGTTAGGTCAAGTAGGAACTGGATCTCATTTTTGTGAGTGTGTGTGGCCTATCCATATGCCAAGGTATAGGTAGTCCTTTGTTCTCAGTGCCATTGCTTTTGATTTTGATCCTATCACTTGATTTTGCTGCCGAGATCTTTAGACCCGTCCTTGAACACTTTTCAGACATCAGATTCAGACAACACTGGGCTATAGTTAAGTAGTAGTTACCCGAGGCTATGATTGCCAGATCACCTGTATAAGAGATGATCTTGCATTCCTCTGGCAGGTGAATGTTTGGTATGTTGGACATGAAGATATTCAAAAGAGCAGGATTGAGAACCCCACCCTGAGGCGTCCATTTTCAAGTGGCATGTGCCGAGCTAAGTGACCTTGAAATCTGACACTTGCTGTTCTGTCTTTGAAATAGTCAGATATTCAGGCCAAGAGTCTACCCTTGATTCCCATGTGGATTATGGTCTCCTGAATGGCAAGGGGACTTGCCAGTTCAAGAGCCTTTTCCAGGTCTAGGAATACAACCACAGAAGGTGTAGTGCATATTGAGCTTAGGAGTGTGGCAATGCTATGGGCTGTGCTCATACCCCTTGTGAACCTATGCAGGTGTTCATGAGAGGGTCCCGTTTTCCAACAGAGCCGATTTAGTACCGCCCTCTCGGCTGTTTTACCCAGACAGCTAGGAATGTGTCAAGCACATCTGCGATGTGAATGCCTGCCCCATTAGGCCTCTTGCGAGGATTCAGTATGCATAGGTGCACATGAAGTCTCCTCCTATGATCACTCGGTCTTGTGCTGTAGTAGCACAGACCTTGCTTCAATCTGTCACACAGTGGTTTACTACATACATACAGTTTAAGGGGGGCCCCTGGCAGGAGTATCTCAACAGCAAGTGATTAATGCCATCTCCACAGTGCGGTGGGTTGGCTATTAAGGAGCATGGGATAGCTGCTTTGACCAGGGTCATCAGGCCCCTAGTACCATCAAAGCATGGAGTGGTGAAGACATGATATCCTGAGAAGCGAACAGTACCCATAGGTAACATCTCCTGAAGCATGACGATGTCAATGTTCCTTGCTGGCACTAATGATTGGAGGAAGGAGCTTTTTCCATTATAGCTACAGATGTTCAACTGTAGTATTAGGTTGTGTGCCATGATGGTTACTCAATCACTTGCATCATACTCGTCTCCAGCCTCAGAAACCCCAGTGCTGGTGGCATCTGACATGCATAGATCCTCATTGATTGAGGACTGTGCATCTTCCATGTGGTGTAGTACTCTGGTTGAGGGTCTACCGGGGAGATCTAGAGCCTGGGTTAATTAGCACCTCGAGTTAGTAGACCGGATCTTAGCTAATCTGCCATTGGCATATGTTCGAGTTACTGGACTCTGGCTGTGCAGATTTGGCCTGCAGTGAGGACCCAGGCTGCACAGCTGAAGTCTGTTTTGTGGTGGTGTAGCCGACCCCCGCAACCTGCAACCTGCGCAGCATACTTCCCCCAGGTTGGGTCCAGGTCCACAGCCTGTCCTCTCGCCCTCACCATCAGCAGCTTCTCGACGACGCATACCGAGACCTGATTGGTTGACCACGGACACCTTACGGCTCGCCTATTGGACCGCAGGCTCCCCTCGTTCCCGGGTGGCTGGCACAGCTCAGACCCACTTAAGCTTCCACACCCGGGCCGAGTTGGCACTCACGATCCTCCAGCAGAGCAGGACACAGCAGCAGCAGCAACAAGGGCCTACCCAGGCCTTAGCCTGGGTAGATCTCCAGCACACCAGCCAGACCTGTGGGCACTCACAGCTCCACACCTAAAAGCTCCTTAAAGAGATGATTGACACCAGTCCATGGTGGATGCAAATCCATTACCATAGGGTGGTAGCAGGAAGGGGAGTGCAGCTCTGCCCTGGTTTGGAGGATTCCAGTTTTCCTATCCCTTCAGGCCCCCCCCAATCCCTTGCCCGTTGTTGTCGTGGGGGGGGTCAGGAGACGAAGACTGAGACTTTTGTTTCCGTCTCTTCTCCAGCTTTTGCTTCTGCCCTTCTTCTCCATCCCCTTCTTCAAGGTCTACTTCCTAAGGTGTGAGAGCCGTGCTGAGAGGATGAAAGGCTGACCTAGCGCCAGTCCTGAACGGCCTGGTGGGAATCCAGGCACGGTACTCCTGACTAATCTAGCCCTTACCTTCAGTAGCTTAGTGAGGTGTGACCCATTAGGCTCATTTACATAATCCAGGTTCCCTATGACCAGT
>NW_027213073.1:50000-55000 GCF_042767895.1 Penaeus vannamei | reverse complement strand
GTTATACTACCCGGCGGAGTTATTTGTTCAATGACCCTTTGTGCTTGTGCCTTTAGGCTAGGCATGGAATATTGATCTTTTCTCATTATGAGATTTAGAATTGAGAATTCGATCATTTCGTTTGCCCACGGCGGGGGTTCTTTGTAATCAGGGTGAGGAGAGTCCATATCCTTGGCAAGCAATGAATCTTTTAGTTGAAAGCGTATCAAAACTCTGGTTGTATGTGTGAGCCAGGAATTGTCTGCAAACAACTGATAATCTTGTTGTAGGCGTCTGAGAACTCTTTGTCTTAGATAGGAGTTTGTGGGTGCCTGCAGGACCTTGGAAAGGAACTGTGCTGCCATTAGATCTATTCTAGTGTCCATGGACGGTAAATCAGCTTCCATGAGGAGGTTGATGACCTTTGTCCACTTAAGTGCACCTAGAATGATCCTGGCTGCTTCGTTTTGTATTGTTTCCAGTTTTTCTTTTAATGTTGTGCTGGAAGCAATGAGGGCGACAGATGCATAGTCAATAATAGGACGGACAGCATGTACATAGAATGATCTTAGTACTTTGTGTCCTGTTCCTATGTGTCTCCCTGTCATGACTTTCATGACTGACAGTCTTTCCTTGGTTCTGTCAAGCAGGTATTGGATCTCCTTTTTGAAAGTGAGTGTGTGTCCTATCCATACACCAAGGTATAGATAATCCTTCACCCATTCCAGATCCATACCCTGTATGGTGAGTTTTTTGTTTTTGACATTGGTTCTCAGTGCCATTGCTTTGGATTTTGCTGCTGATATTTTTAGACCCGTCCTACAACACTCTTCAGACACCAGGTTCAGACAACGCTGAACTCTAGTAAGGCAGTGGTTGCCAGAGGCTATGATTGCCAAGTCATCTGCATAAGAGATGATCTTGCATCCCTCTGGCAGGTGAATGTCGAGTATGTTGGACATGAGGCTATTAAACAGGGCTGGACTCCCTGAGGAGTTCCATTTTCAAGTGGCATGTGCTGTGAGAGGTGGCTTTGAAATCTGACATTTGCTGACCTATTTTTAAAACAGTCAGCTATCCAGGCCAAGAGTCTGCCTTTGACTCCTTTGTGGATTAGGGTCTCTTGAATGGCAAGTGGACTTGCCAACTCAAAAGCCTTCTCCAGGTCAAGGAAGACAACCACGGCGGGCGAGGTGCAGATTGTGCTTAAGAGTGTGGAAATGCTGTGAGCAGTGCTCTTACCCCTTGTGAACCCGTGCAGGTGTTCATGGGGGGGACCCGTTTTCCATCGGAGCCTGTTGAGTACCATCTTCTCAGCTGTTTTACCCAGGCAGCTGAGAAGAGAGATGGGGCGGTACTTGCCAGGCTCCTTTGGCTTTGGGATGGGAACTATTGTGGCTTGTTTCCAGCTCTGGGGCACCGTGGCTGTTTGCCAGGATTTGTTGATAACCTGCAAGAATGCAAGTTCTCCTGCAAGGCCTAGATGCGAAATGATGGGGTGAGAGATCCCATCAGATCCCGGTGCTGACCCAGAACTGGATTTGTATGATTTTCTTAGTTCCCTAAGAGAGAACAAGGCATCTGCTTCATCAGCTTCGAGTACCTTGTCTCTTATGAGAGCAAGTCTTTCTGGATTTAAGTTTTGTTGTTTTTCTCTCATCATTGGAGGCAGATTGTTGGTGCTGGTTCTGGTTGAGAACTCAAGCACCAATCTGTTAGCCTCTGATTGTAGGTCATGATGAGTGCATTTCGGGGCTTGGCGGCTTGTCGCTTGCCTGACCCGTTTCCACAACTCTGTAAGGATGGTCTGGTACCCAAAAGACTGGCACCATTCCAGCCATTTTTCCTGCCTTACTCTGTTGGCAGTTTCCTTGGCATCCACAACAGCTTCCCTCAGCAGGGCTAGATTGTCGGGAGATCTTTGCCGTCGGAAGTTTTTTCTACACATATTAACCCTGTGGTTGACCTCTTTGATCTCGTCATTATAGTACCAGGTGTCTTTGTGAGTTCTGGACCATGGGCGAGTTTTGGGAATGGTTTGTGAGGCTGCCTGGTTTATGGCCTGGATTAGCCTTGCCTCTAGCACATCCACATTTTCATTAATGTTATTGGGTTCATTGTCTTTCAGACATCGAGCCAAGCCTTCTTGGAAGGCAAACCAGTTGGCATTGTCAGTTTTCCATTTAGGAATGTGATGTGGTCTTTGGGCTGGACCTGCATCCATTAGTGTGGTGACTATGCCGTTGTGGTCACTAGTAACCGTATCATGGACACACCACCGAATTCTCTCCACCATTGTTGCAGTGGCAAAGGTGAGGTCTAGGACCCCTCCCTTCACATGCGTTGGTTCTTTGGTGTTGAGAAGAGCGATCTCAGGGAATGTCTCAAGCACTTCTGCTATGTGAATGCCTGCCGCGTTCAGCCTTTTGCGGGGATTCAGCATGGCCATGTGTGCATTGAAGTGTCCCCCTATGATCACTCGGTCTTGTGCTGCAGTAGCACAGACCTGGTTTAGATCTAAGCTCTCACAGTGGTTTGCTATAAATATTGTATATTTTTATAGAGCCCCCAGGTAGCTGAATCTCAACAGCAAGAGATTCAACACCATCTCTACAGTGCGGCGGATTGGCTATTAAGGAGCAAGGGATAGCTTCTTTTACCAGGGTCATCAGGCTTCTAGCACCATCCAGGTTTGGAGTGATGAAAGCATGATATCCTGAGAAGCACACGGATCCCATTGTTAGTGTCTCCTGGAGCATGACGACGTCAATGCTCCTTGCTCGCACAATGGACTGGAGAAATGAGTTCTTGCTTTTATAGCTACAGATATTCCACTGCAGTATGCTTAGATTGTGTGCCATGATGGTTACTCAATGTCACTTGCTTCATCTTCCGATGCCCCAGTGCTGGTGGCATCAGATAAATACAGATCCTCGTTGATTGAGGATTGTACAACTTCCTCTAAGTCAGACACTCCGGTTAAGGCCTTACCAGGGGGTGTAGGGCCTAGGTTGGAAGTGTCACCTCGGGTCGGAGGACGAGACTTTGGCTGTACAGACTCGGCCTGCTGCACAGTTTCAGCCTGTCCTGACAGACTAGCTGGGGATTTATGTGATGTTTCTTTTGAAGCTAGCCTGCCATCCGAGGATTTAGGGAGGGGGGCGCTGCTCGTTATCGGTTTGGAGGCTTCTAGCTTCCTTCCCTTCAGAGCCGCCACAGTTTGGGTCATAGCCGTCATGGCGACCTGCACTGCTTTCTCCGCCTCCTCACTGGTCCTCCTCAAGGCTGTTGCTACTGCAGAAACTACAGCACTCAACAGGAGAGTCATATCTTTCTCGTCAAAGAAAAGATTATCATCTACTGGGGGGACCATTGCTGTGGACTTTGAACCTTTTTCCCTTTGGTTCTTTTTTGTGGTTTTGCCACTAGCAAGCTCGGGGAATTCCTCTCTGTTAGAGGTATCCAATTTTCTCTGTGGGGGCGACTCCTTCCTCTTAGGAGGTCGGGGAGTCTTCTCCTTTTTATTTTGTTTTTTGTTATGGCCCCAGACATAGGTGCCTGGGGGCGCAGGGACAAAGTCAGGACGCTTTTTGGCTAGCTTCTGCTTTTTAATCACTGCCTGTTTCCTGACAGAGCAAGCCAGGCTCCAGGCATGATGTTTTTTGGCACAGTTTGGACACTTGGCTGTTGTGTCCTTCTGGCCATCTTTGTGTGCCTTAATACACACTTCCGTTTCGTGTGCCTCGCTGCATACACCACATTTGGCTTTGGCCTTGCAGTTGGCCTGGTGATGCCCGAATTTTTGGCACGTGAAACACCTCAAGGGCTCTGGCACATATGTCCTGAGCTTGTATGAGCCCCAGTTACCCAGATCAAGGGTGGTGATTGGGGCTCCCTTGAGGATAACAAGGACTTGCCTGGTTGGAGACTTCCCTTTGGTCATGCGGGAAGCCTCCACCACTTGTGGGAGAGACGTGATCACCTCCACGTCGAACCCTAGTGGAAAGCCAAGTAGCACCATCTTGGATTTTTTCTCTTGGGAGGTCAGTGGTGAGATACACACCTTCCTCCCATCTTTAAGCACCTTGATTTTCTGCAGGAAGTTCATGGTGGCTTTGTCTTTGGGGGCAATGATCATGCCCTCATCTCTGGAGATTCAGATTGATAATCTCACATTTCTTTCCTTCTCCAATGCTCTTACCAGCTGGTATGCATTGTCGAAGTCTTCAGTTTTTTTTTTTGTACCTTAAACCGCGTTAGTCGACTTGGGGTGTGTTCTACCTCTTCTTCAGAGTCAGTTTCTACCCTTCGTCGCTTCACGCCTCCCCTTTGCAGGGGTTTAAGGCCTTTGGAAGTGGGGGCAGCTGTTTTGGCTGGTACAGCTGGAGCCCCTTCTTGACTGAGGGAGTTCTGAGGAGAGTTCAGGCTTCCCTTAGTCTGGTGTGCATGGACAGACTTCGTGGTTGGTGTTTCTGTCTTGTCCTTGCTCGGTTCAGCAGGCCGGACACGTTCGGCCTGCTTTTGGGTTTTCTTTCGCCCCCCTGCAATCTTGAAAGGCTCCAGGGTGACTGCCATGGTCTGATTCATTTTGTGGTGGTCATTAGAGAGTTGGAAATAGATTGGTCCCCTTTTGGGGGTTATCTTTATACCTCCTCTCTAGGTGAGGTCTGAAGAAGGGCCTCACAAAAAGCTCTGATCCCAACACTCGACCCTTCAGCACCACAGGACAGGAGATCCCCCTGGGTGGGCTGAACTTGGAGTTTTGGTGTGGTAAACGCTCTGCACCCCAATCCTTCTACAAGGGGGGTGTGATCACGTCACCGCAGCCCAGGCGAATGTTGGAAATCAACGTTTCCCGCAGGCCCAGGCTGCACCAGGAAGTCAGAAAGAGAGGGCAAGAGTTAGACACCGAAAAGTCGCCCTTGGTGCGTGGCCACAAACTATGTCCAGGACCAGAGGGTCCAGACCTGGTTTGTAACCTTGCTCTCCAAGGGAGCGGTAGTGGGGCACTTACTACAAGA
>NW_027213073.1:10000-15000 GCF_042767895.1 Penaeus vannamei | reverse complement strand
TAATCCTTATTCCAGTGCTGTCCTTTGCTCCACCCCTTCATCTTCCTCCCAAGATACTTCTATATCCTCCCTGTGCATCTATTCCTCCTCTATCTTATGTTTCCACTTCTACTCCATCCCTCTCCCAGTTAGATTCCTTTGACAATCTAAATACATACATCCTAATTCTATCTATATATGCCCCAACACAACTGTACTTGTAGCCTATAATTTAAGCATTCCACCCCATCTACCACACCCTCACCTGCGCCTACTGTGTCTAACCTCCATAAGCCTGTCTCTTCTTCTCCCCCTCACAAGAAAACGTTAATTTCTCAAAAATCGCCGATCATCTCCATTGCATAAACCCTTAAAGAGACTCAACTTTCAAATCATATCCCAAATCGACACAGAGACCCCTCATCCACACTCCCTCTACACTCCTCATATTCCCCTACACTTCTTCCTCTTTATGTCTCGTCTATACTTATCTATAAAAATATATGTTATACCTCCCTTTCAAACCATTATCCCTTGCTCATTTATTTGCATCTTTCTTCACTACAATTATTTCAGTATACTTCTCTTCCCAGTCAGATAATTTTGTTGCATTTGAAACTTTACTTTTCCAACTTCAACATTTCCTCAGAGTGATTTTATCAGGGGTTTGTTGCCCCCGACTTGGTGGTGTATGGAGATGCATGGGCTGGTTCCATTCTTTATTGATGGTGATGGTAGCAGGTGGCTGGTAGTGTGGATGGAGGTTTTAGATGGAGGTGTTGTTGCGCTGCTGCAGAAATCCCGGGCAGAGGGTGGCCAGTAGGAGCGATGGCCCCCGAAGAAAGAAGTGTGAGCAGAGACGCATAGAGTGGAGTGAAGTGCTGGTGGCCCCAGAAGGGAATGCCCAGTCGAAGCCGCGACTCGAGATAGAATGTTGTATAGAGGTCAGAAGTGGGTCAGAGGTCATGAGCGAAGTGGGCGTGGCCATGGGCATACTGCCATGATTACTAGTAGTGGGCATGACTGCTAGGAACGTCTGACCAATCTCGGTGCATCTCCCTCCGACCCCCCTGTTCGAATTTCTGCCTGTCTCTGCCCTCGGTGTACTCATTTCAGAAAACGTCAGAGCAGCTGCCTAGTCGTGAAAGACGGATAGGTATGCTGAGCAGTCTGAGACTGGTCAGGCGACCCTGGATGTCATACCCTCTACTACCAATAACGGCGGCATGTTGACCTTAGCCAAGCCCCTTTGCTCATGACCTGATCCCCTCTTGAACTCTACACAACACGACTACTGGTCAGAGCCTCACCCGGACACTCCCCCCTCTGGGTGTCACAACCATTCCACTTTGAGTCGGGTTTCCACTCAGATGCTTCTTCATTTGGGGGCCATCACCCTTGCCAGGCTACCCTCTGCACCAGCACCACGACACAACCTTCGTCCACACAACCAGCCTCCAGCTCCCATCACCATCAATAAAGAATGAAACCAGCCCGTATATCTCCATACACCATCAAGTCGGGGATAACAAAACCCTGAGAAATGTTTGAAATGCGGTTACTGCCAAGCGAGGCAATAACCTCATAGCCATATGTGGAAACATGGAAATCTATTTTTTTTTTCTACAAATGCACTTTCCAGGTCAAAATTGCCAGGGTCATCAGTATATGTTGAGGATTTAACCATCTTCGCTGGTGGTCCGTCCATACCTGCTCTTTGCCAACTCCAGTCTGCAATATCATTAGTATCTTCCCAGGCCACTAATAATGCCTTTTGCTTTTCTACCTCTAAGTCCGTCTCCATCCTTTTCTCTCAGGTCCTCAACATCCACTCTTTAATACTGTCCTCTTGGCGAATTCCTTGGGATTACATTTGATTCCTAACAATCCTGGCAACCTCCAAATCTCACTTATACCTTGGGGTTCAGACCTCTTTTTTTCTCCATCTTCATGTTACTCTGATCCTCTCCACTCTTGGTTATGGATGCTATATCTACTCTTCTGCTTCTACTTACCTTGCTCAACTTGATGCAATCCACCACTAGCCCTAGGCAGCTTCCACTTCAAGTTAAGAGCCTGTACACTGAGTCTAGAATGCCTTCCCTCTCTCCAATACTATAAGCAGTCATCTTTACCAGTCAGGTCGGGACGTCACGCCTAATACCCCTCACCAAGGAACTTCCATTTAGGTTATTGAATGAAATATTTTCTCTGGGGTCTTCTGATGGCTGTTAATGGCAAGGAACTCTTTTATTCTATGGTAAGTGATTATCAATATATCATTGAAAGTGGTTCAGCAATAACAATGGCAAAAGTATCATCAACAAAAAAGAACAAAAAATAAAAAAATAAAACATTTAATATTTGCAATGAATAAAGCAATGGGGCAGGGCTTAGCTCAGAAGTTGCCAACTAGTATTTCATCAAGGCTTCTTCATGTCTATGTATAGGTACCTTGGTGCCAGACGTGCCATGTTCATGATGTAATCGGTTGAAGAGGAGGAACTTCTCTCGACCATCACAGAGGACGTATTTTTTGACGACATGCTGTGACCTAGTGTGACCTCTGCCTGACAGTCACCTGGACAATGGGGCCTACAAACACCTTTCGATTTCTAAATGAGTACGTGGCTATGCTCATAAAATATCTTTAAGGATCTAAAGTGATACAGTAAAATTTGAAAAAAACATGAATTCATATTAGATACACTTAGTTATATGAGGAATCAGATCAGTCTCTACGCTGACCGCACCCAGTGCAAATAGGTGAAGTCAGTTTGTGACCGGCATTTCGGCGAATTTTTCTGACCTCAGGACCCCTGTGTATACAATGACGTCTCAGGCCCGTTTCTCTATGTTGACGGAGATGGACATCTCGGCAAGTAACAACAAACGAACAAAGAAAAAGGAAAAAAGACAGTTAAGTAATGAGTCTGCTTGTATCTCCCAGCCGTCTATGTACATATTTCAAGAGGGATACAAAGCTAGCGACACATGGGGACAAATACCGTTGGGTGTCTCAAATGCTGAAAATGGCCCTTTAACAAGACTAAAGGAGCCCTAGAATTAAGACTAGGACGAAATAATATCTATGTACGGTGTAAGAATGAAGACATTCTTACACGTATAACTACTACCGGAACGGCAGGAGTAATGCTCGAAATAAGCAGAGCCTTACAAACCTCGTGTTCGATGTCCCGATGGAAACTGACAGCATTGAGATCACGGAATAATTGAAAAGATTCTACACGCTAAACATATTCAATTTAAAGGTAGGATGACACAGCAACTCATTATCACTTATGAAGGGGAGAAAATCCCCAAAATTGTGGAGGGCATGGCACCTTTCAGGTGTGCTGTCTTCAAATCCCTTACCCCATTTTGCGCAAACTGTTCCAGATGGGGGCACAGGGCACGCACTTGTCCCCGTGAGCAGCCGCGTTGCCGGTATTACGCGGCCGCTCACATGAGCAGGGAGTGTCCTGAAAAAATCGCATAGGATAATCAACTCCCAAGGAAATGTGTCAATTGTAGACGAACATAATGCAAACCCTCCATTATGTGCATATTATCCAAATGACAGAAAAAAATACTAAAGAAGCAACAGGCTGCTCTGCCTTCTCGCAACGCCATCTCATTTCCTCGCCTTAACGATGAGGCAGAATTCCCCCAGCTTGGGAGGATAAATGTGGCGAGGTATGCTGGACGAAAACAGTCGGTCTCTCCAGCCTTACTATCGGCATCAGCTCCTGCTCCAGCGCCAGCTTCAAGGTCTGCTTCAGCCCCTTCAGTGCCAGCTTCAGCTCGGGCTCCAGGGCCAGCTTCAAGGTCTGCTTCAGCCCCTTCAGTGCCAGTATCTGTTCCTTCTGCTACTTTGGCATCAACAGAACCTGCCTCGAGATCGACATCGCTTTCGACATCTGCAACACAGCAGTTCCAGCTTCTACACCTGCTTTAGTGCCAGCGCCGACCACCACACCACAGGAGAGACAGGACCTACTGCAAATGTTGATGCAGAAAATAGAACAAATGATGCTCATGATGCAGCAACAATTTCCTCAGCAACTACAGTTCCAGGAAAAAATGTTTTCAGTGGTCTTTGGACAACGGTTCACCCCTCTACAACCTGTAGCAGCATTTGAAAATCATGAGCTGACAACTGATGGCCCACAGTGACTTTGAGTGTACCACAATGGAACATTATGATTTATGGAAACTGTTAACTTTTGTAAAATCATATATATATGTGTGTTTTTCAGTTATTAGATAGTTAACTAATAAGGCGAGCACTAAGGTGCAGCCCTTCAGGCATGTATAATTAATGTTTGATCTTGGCCCTTAAGTCAATGTAAGTTCATCCAGATTGTGTAGATGCTTGGACATCCTTCCCTGGCTTTTTACAGGGCATGTAAACTGCTCTGTAAATGTGTTTTCAAATCAAATCAAATCATCTGGACATCAACTCAGTCCCTTGCTTCTGGGCAGCGTGGCACCATTTCGCCCCAGAGCCCTTCAGTGCCCATTAGCTAGAGCTTGATAGATGCCAGTTAGGATAAATTATTTTTGATTGATACCCGAAATGCATCATTTAACAGGCGACAGTCACCGGTATTGCTTATACAAATTTGATATATCTGGATCAATGTTTCAATGAGAAAGCAATTTACAAGCTAAAACAAAATGAAAAGTTCCCACACATCGGTGCCCTACCCTGGTGTAAACTGCGCCCTAATACAGTGTCGTATATATAAAGCTAATTATTTTCATGAAAATAAAGTTTTATATGTTGTAAATACCTTATATAGAATATAACCATGGAATTTATATGATCTGTGAATATTATCTTGACTGTCTTTAAAGACGAGTATTTATGTTGAATGCATGAAGAGATTGCTCGGAAACACTTACGCGCAAGCAGCAAAGTGAGATGAAAGCATATTTCTTTTGTATCAATAACTGAAATGCCTTCCATGTGATTACTTGATATATCTGGGCAATTGTATTGTTTTTGATATATGTTC
>NW_027213072.1:35000-36334 GCF_042767895.1 Penaeus vannamei | reverse complement strand
GCTGGCCCCACGCGATGAGCATGAGCGTGGCGGCGTGGTCGTGGAAGCCCTCGTCCCGGTGGACCATGGCCGAGACCAGGCGGGGGTTGGGGAGCGTGGCCCCCCGCGCCGAGCTCTGGCGGGGGGCGCTGATGCCGTCTGCATAGGCCGCGGGCAGGAACCTTCGGGGAAGAGGAATGGCTCAATAAGAGATCAGAATGGCAGGGCTGGTTTGCGTTCAGTCATGGATAATAAAGTCACAGCTGCTGGTGGTGCTGTTCTTGCGGCCAAAGGCGGCGCAGGAAGGAGCTCGGCAGCCTCAGCTTCATGGCCTGCGGAGAGAATGGACTCGAGACAAAGCGGAAGGATGAGGCAAAAGTGAAAGGAGCGATATGAAGCAGGATCTCGAGCGAGAGACAATAGAAAAAAAAATCGAAACAAAGCACAAAAGTTGATGGAAACTGGAAGGAATAGCGCACATTCACTAAGTGATGAAATATTAATTTTATTTCAGGGCATTGGAAGTGTATCCCCCTCTCTCTGTACTAGGATTAAAGATGAGAATTTTATGCTACATCAGTCACTGTCAGGATTGATTTGTCTCGTACACGTAAAAAGTCTGCATGTTTATTTAACACGTTGCAGACTGGGCAGCACTTCCGTGATTTTACGTAAAATATAGCCATGTGAAACCTAATGATCTAATTCAGTATATTTGTTTGTGGGCACTAGTGTAGTGCCCATTCAATATGTGCCTGCCCGACATATACTGGTCACATACAATACACGCGCACGATTAACGTCAACGGCATTGCTTTCTTCAGGACTGTAAACGCTTTTCCGACCTGCCAGACGCATCTTCTGCCTTTGGCTATGAAAATAAGAGAGAAGGAAAAGAAAGGCTGATGTTATACAACAGTGGTTCCTAACCATTTATACGACCGCACCCCAAGAAAATTTTACTATGCCCTCGCACCCCATTTAAATTTATAGCTTATTTAATACAATGGCTCTTTTCTTCCTGTTTCTTGGTTATTAGTTAATAGATTAGTTGCTTGTCTTCAAGATGAACACTTTTCGCACTCCTTGGAACCCTTCCCCCTCCTCCTCCTCCTCGTCCCCCTCTCCCCTTCTCCTCCTCCTCCTCCTTCCTCTTCCTCTTCCGGGAGGAGGAGGAGGAAAGGGAGGAGGAGGAGGAGGAGGAGGAGGAGGACCCCCAGGGGTGCGAGCACCTCTGGTTGGGAAACCGTTTTACAAGATACCCTCAGGGAATACTCACTTGGGAAATGACGGCAAAATGGATGGATTCGTTCACTAAAGTGGGATCAGTGGCGTAAGTGTAAAGACTTTTAGAG
>NW_027213072.1:10000-12500 GCF_042767895.1 Penaeus vannamei | reverse complement strand
TGCCTGGACGCCCGTAGATCGGTTAAACTCCAGGAGCTCCCAAGCGCAGGAGTAAGACGCCCTCAGACGAAAGGACGCCCCTGCCCAGGACGCCGTAGACCCAGACGCGCAGGCTACGAGGATGTCGGTACGAGCCGCAGCCGAAAAGGACCTGGACGAATCTGCGAGGACGTGTGGACGATGACGCCGCCGAGTACCACCTGGATAAGGACTACGAGGACGACTGGACGACCCGGAGTCAAGGAGGACCTAGGCGAAACCTTCGAGGACGTGTGGACGTCGATAACAGATGGATGCACCAAGGACCAAGATGAAGAGGCCGACAACGAGGAGATGCACGAGGACAACCGAGAACAGGAACGCGACGAGACGACCAGCAGATGGGGTACGATGATAGGTCACCCTGGAAGTGATTCAGAGGACGCCACGAGGACGAGGCTGAGGTGGTGATCGAGCTGTATAAAGGGGTAATACATGCAATACCTACTTCCCATGTGTGTCCACATCTAGACCACATGTTGTGGCAGGGGCGCCATGTGCGTGCCCCACGCTCACTGCCCCTCGCTTCACCCACGCCTGTTTGCACCCCTAGCGCCCCCTAAAAGGGAGGCCAATCTTGACCCAGTCTCACACCTTCAGCGACCTTCTCAGTTACCGCTTCTGACCTGAGTTGCCCTCCCGGCTCCCAGCCGGGGGATCCACCCAAGGCCGTTCTTCGGGTATCGTTATTCTTGTGTATGTGTTGTAACTCTTAGCAATAAAGAGAACAGCAACACCATGTATCCCCGAGTTTCCCCGTACACCATAAAAGGAGAGATATCAGAACATCTCACAATATATATATATATGTATATATATATGTATGTATATATATATGTATATATATGTATGTATATGTATATATATCTATATATATATATATAAAGGTTCATATATATATATATATATATATATATATATATATATATATATATATATATATAAAGGTTCATATATATATATATATATATATATATATATATATATATATAAAGGTTCATATATATATATATATATATATATGTATATATATATATATATATATATATATAAAGTTCATATATATATATATATATATATATATATATATATTTATGTAAGTATAGATGTATCATCCAAGGACTTCTGCAATGCCTCCTCGTGGCCTCCCATGGAAACTGGGTACCTTGCGGTTCCAAGCTAAACTGAGGAGGAATCTCGGAAGGAGCAGCAGGAGGCCCTAGAGGCTCCTGGGTCATGGCCCACCGACGTGTGGACACGCCCTGGCTCTGTACCAACTGCTATCCTTAGGCCCCCTGGATTTAATAGGAGGCTCGGCGGAGGTGGGCCTTGCCAGTCCTCCTCCGCCCAGATAAACTTCATCGGCAGTGACCACTATAAGTGAGGAGCGGGCTACGGGCCCCATTGGGAGGGCGACTGCCGGGACGCAGGATGGGAACGGGGACCCACTCGTCACGCCTGCGTTCTGGTAGTCGCTAGCCTGGAAGTGAAGCTTGCCGGGGGAAAGCCCTCGTGGGCCCCACAGGTGGATGATGGGTCTCGTAGCTTGCAGCCCCCCTTTTGTATGGAGCAGCATCGGCGGTGGTGGCAGAGGTGGCGTCCGCCTGGGTTGACTGCCCGATTAAACCTCAGGTGGGGAAGTCAGGGTGGGGGACTTGGAACGTCTGTTCTTTGTGTCAGGATGATCGGTTGCCTCTGCTGTCGAGGGAACTGGGGAAGCTATGAGTGGAGGTGGCTGCTCTCTCCAGGTGAGAAGACCTGGCAGTGGTTACACCTACTACTGGTCGTGCCACAGCGATGGTGCCATCTCCAAGAAGTAGCCATGGCCATCTCCCAGCAGACTCCAGCCCTGGGTAAAAGTTACTGTAGTCGATGAGCGTATAATGGTAATAAGACTTTGTATTGTTCTGAGTGACTTCAATGTGTTATCTGGCTGTGATCAAGTTGCCTATGAGATGTCTGTCGGTCCCCATGGTTCAGGAACTGATACCGGTAGTGAGAATAGCCTCCTTTTTTGGGACTTTGCTAGGTCCCAGAAATTGAGGATTTCTGGCTCCTATTACCAGCACTTAGACCCACATTGTTGGACTTGGTACAGTGATGCGGGTAATGCAACCAAGGAGATCGACCACATACTCATTAGCTTTCGTTCTGGAGGATCCTCCTAAACTGCAGGGTGTATGGGAGTGCCGAGTTCTGTGGTGCTGACCATAGATAAGTCATTGGCTGCACCCTTCAGGTTCACTTCAAAATTCCCCAGTGGTCCAATGATCACCCCAGGGTGTTTCAGTTGGACAGGCTGAGGGAGAGGGAGTGTGCCCGGGGGTTTGCTTAAGCAGTCTCTGGTCGTTTTAGCAGTGCTTGACAATCTGCCGGACACTGTACTTCTGTAGAAACCAAGCGCAAAACACTTGATGCAGCTCAAGTAACGATTGGTGAATGCCCGAGGAACAAGCTCATC
>NW_027213071.1:50000-57500 GCF_042767895.1 Penaeus vannamei | reverse complement strand
CTCGCTGACACACGTTGATCGAGTCTCCATTTGTCGGCACAGGTCGGGCTCCCTCATAGCCCGGGTGAGGCTCAGCTTCGCATATCGGACTTATCCTTATCCTTGTATCCATTTCGGTTTTTGTCTGAAGAGGAGCTCGTGAAGAGTTCGAAACGACACGCTTATTTTCAATTCTCATTGTGGCTAGTTTCATTTTCATATATGTGTATATATTTATGTGTGTGTGTGCGTGTATGTATTTCTCTCTCCTCGCTCTCTAAATCTACACACATACACACACACACACACACACACACACACACACACACACACACACACACACACACACACATATATATATATATATATATATATATATATATATATATATATATATATATATATATATATATTTGTGTGTGTGTTTATATGTATATGACGGTATATGTATTTTTTTTATTTTATTATTATTTTTTTGGTGTGTGTGTGTGTATATATATATGGTGCGCATCTGAAGTGCGTGCTGTTAGTTGCAAAAGATCCCTTGTCACACTAGCGAGAGACTCAGTGTCTGTCCCTCGCCCCGCCCGCAGTTCGTGTTCGGGCGCGAGGTGCGGTGGGCGCAGGCGGCGGGCTGCGCGCTGGTGGTGGGCAGCATCCCCCTCGCCAGGCTGTCCTCCCTTCACGACGACCAGACCTCGGTCACTGCGTTCGTGATCCTCATCTCCCAAGTGACGGCCGCCCTCTCCACCGCAGCCTCTATTGCCGTCGAGGTATGAGCTTTTTACTGATCTGTTTCTTCTGTTCCCTTCTAGACTAAAACCATCCCAATCATTAACAGTATTGTCATTGATGCTATTATTGGTATGAACCTCCTCATTGGTGATCCTTTTCTTGTATGCGACAGTGATAGCTTTGGTCAGGGAAGTTTCCATGCATAAAGAGAGCTATCATCTTAATTAGCATCATCTTTGTTATTGATGTCCATAATGTGTCGGTGTCGGTGAGAGCGTGTGTTTCAGCTAACGTCTACTCTCTTCTGAGAGTCGTTTATCGCTCCCCTCTTCTTTTAGCAGCAGACGGAGGACACACGAGGAAGGGATACATACTACGCTATATAGGTATCTCAAGTACAGATCTATGTTGATAAAGTCTGTATAAATGATAGTGTCCCAAAACACTATCTATAAATCGGTCATAGAAGCCCCCAACCTTGCGTGTGTGTGTATTATTATATTATTATCATTCTTGTCTAGTAATCTTGGCGGTCAAATCTTGAGCTGCCAGTGGATGGCAACCCCGGCCATTCATTATAAACAGGGGGTAATTTAGAAGCGAAAGTAAACAGATGGCCAAAATAAGAATAACCATTGTAACAAATGGAATAAACTGTATTATTATTATTATTCTCTTTACATGTTATTATTGTCACATCTCTTGTCATCGGTGACTTCCCATCTTTTCAAATCCGGGGACAGATTTAAGTTAATAACCCGCCCTATTACCATACTCCCTTTGGAGTCTAAATTCGAGAAAATCGTAGCAGACCAATTGACATGTCAAAGAACCAATGACCTACTATCCAAAACATTGCAAGTTTTTAGAAGATTTCTACTGAAACAGTATTACAGCAGGTCACAGATAGAATTTAAGCTAAGGTAGACAACTCAATAAACTTCGTTACATTACGAGATTTATCCAAGGCTTCCGATAGCGTCAACTACGAAATCCTTATTATTACACAAATAAATCACAAATCAATACATATTGATTCAGAAGTTATTTAACCAATAGAACTCAGTCAAAAGTTATGAGACTATATCAAGAAAACAGTTTGCATCTTTCGGTGTTCCACGAAGATCTATAGTCGGACGATTTATCGTCCAAAGGCCAAAATTGCCTTCTTGTTCATTCACAATTTTCCCTTAGTGATTCCGTAAGCAACTTAGATGAAATAATAAAATGGGAGGGAGGGGTGCATTTAAAGCAGCTTTGTGGGGGGGGGGGGGTAAGAGGGGTGACAGAACGGGAAAGGGAGAGGGAGAAGGAAAGTAAATGGGAGAGGGAGAGGGAGGAGGAAGGAAAATGGGAGAAGGGAAGCGAAAGGTAGAAGGACAAGCGGGTCCCACTAGTTGTCACTATTATTCTCATTATTATTAGTAGTAGTAACAATAGTATTTTTTGTTATTACTACTACTACAAACTATTATCTTTTCTTATTGTTGTTGTTGTCGTGGTTGGTTTTGTCGTGGTTATCATCATTATTATTACTATTGTTATGATTACTGTTACTATATTATTATTATTATTATTATTATTATTATTATAATAATTATTATTATTATTATTATTATTATTGTTGTTGTTGTTGTTATTGTGGTCGTTTCTGTTAATGCTGTTGTTGTTGCTATTTTTATTGTTATTATTATCACGATTATCTATATCTTTATCATGATCATTATTATAGATATTATTATTCTTATTATTGTTATCTTTATTGTTATTATTATTATTATTATTGTTATTATTATTATTATTATTATTATTGTTGTTGTTGTTGTTTTTATTGTAATTATCATTATTATTATTGTTGTTATCATTATTATTATTATTATTATTATTATGTTGGTGTTGTTGTAGTAGTAGTTGCTGTTATTATTATTATTATCATTATTATTGTTACTATTATTATTATTATCATTATTATTGTTAATATTATTTTCATTGTTATTATTATATGATATTTATCACCACCTTTCATTAGGATCATTATTATTATTATTTCTTCTATTCACAAGATTAATGTTATATCTTGGTTAATGAGCTGCAAAAGCGGACCACAACCAGAGGTCTTAGATATTGCAGCATCCCTAATTTCTTCATTTCATGTCCAAGACTTTCCGAATAATTCTGGCTGTTCCAAGTAAACAAGGCTTTTGTAACATTTCTGCTGTTATTCCCAAATCTAGCTTTTGAATCCATTTTTCAAAGTCTTTCGTCACAGATCCTAATGCCCCTACAACTACAGTGATTACTTCAACTTCTTTCATTCTCTACATTCTTGCAATCTCATATTTCAAGTCGCAGTAATTGTTGCACTTTTCTTCTTCTTTCCTTTCAATGCGAGTGTCAAATGGGCATGCTGGGTCAATAAGAAGGCATTTTTTGCTATTTTTTCTCAATGACAGTGACATCCGGTCTATTGTGTTCGTGTCTTGTCTGTTTGTATGGGTAAATCCCATAAAATCTTACACTCGTTGGATTTCAATACTGTTTCAGGCTTGTGTGTGTACCACTTATCAGATTTCTCAAATCCCCATTTTTCACATTATTTCCACTGGATCACTTTTGCAACATTGTCATGTCTTTCTTTGTATTCCTTCTGTGCTAGTTTCTGACATTCTGACACAATATGTGCCACTGTTTCTTCTGCAGCACCACACACTCTTGAATCAATATCCTCTCCATAGACCCTTTTCCTTAAATTCCCTGTGCAAAGGGCTTGATCTTGTGCTGCTATGATTGTACTTTCTGTTTCTTTTTTTCAAATATCCTTTTCTTAGCCAATCCCATGATTTATTGCCCTTTACTTTCACCGTAGCTTTATGGAACTGTCCATGCAATCCTTTGTTTATCTCTTTATGACTTTTCTGTATATCCTCTCTGCTCTGCCCATGCTTCTTGTTCTCAAGAATACTACTGATGTTTACTTCCTTCAACATGTTTTCTTCTGACGCGCGTAAGTAGTTATCAAGACTTCTGTCTGCACACAATCTTCAACGCCAAGCAAGCCTCTTCCACCATCATATCTTTTCAAGTACAACCTATCAACATCTGCTTTTGGGTGTTGCGCCCCATACATTGTCATCAGCTTTCTTGTTTTCCTGTCCATTTCCTCCAATTCATTCTTTGTCCACTTTATGATTCCTGCTCCGTATCTGACAACTGATACCGCTCTTGAATTAATGGCTGATTATATTCCCTCCGTTTAACTTTAATTTCAATGTTTCTGACTCTTCTGGTATATTCTTTCTTTACTTGATCTTTCATTCGATCATGCTTTATTCCATCTACTTCCAAGACGCCAAGATACTTGTATCCACTTTCCTCAATATTTCTCATCATTGCACCATCTGGCAGGCAGAGGCCATCGCTTTCAACTACTTTTCCTCTTTTTATGATTAGCACTCCACATTTAGATAATCCAAACTCCATCTTGATATCTTCTGAGAATATTCTGACTCTATTTGCTAAACTATCAATTTGATCTTTATCTTTTGAGAATAATTTCAAGTCGTCCATGAAAAGTAAATGGTTAATTCTTTCTCCTTTCTTCTTTACTTCATAAAATATATTTATTTTCCTTAGCAACAGCGTCAACGGGATCATCGTCGTCAAACAAAAGTGGTGATAAACTATCCCCCTGAAAAATTCCTTGCTTTATTTTTACGTTTCCAAGTCTGGTTTGGCCCGCATTTAATTCTGTGTTCAACTTTTTCATTGACTCGCATATGAGACTTGACATTGACTGCTATTCCAAACATATCCAAACATTTTTCTATCCAGCTAAGAGGGACCATATCGTAAGCTTTACGATAGTCAGTCCATGCAACAGCTAGTGAAGTTAAACCTTTACGATTTTTCAAGATCATTTTGTCAATTAGAAGTTGGTCTTTAGTCCCACGGCTTCCTTTTCTGCAACCTTTTTGTTCCCATGTCAGTAATGCTGCTTCTTCAAGATAATTATACAATTCTTCCACTATGATCCCAGTCAGTAATTTCCACAGCAGCGGCAAACATGTAATTGGCCTAAAATTGTCAACTGCGCTTCCTTTTGCCAAATCTTTTACACAAAGTACTGTTTTCCCTGTCACCATCCATAGTGGCACGCTATTTTCTTGGAGGCACTTATTCAGTTGAATTGCTATCTTACCATGTAAATTAGTCAAATTCTTTATCCAATACCCTTGCACTCCATCAGGACCAGGGCTTTTCCAATTCGGTATTTTCCTTATCTGCTTTCTCAATTTCGGTGTCTCGATACGTATTTCTTGCACTCATACTCCTGCTAACTCATCCTCCACATTCTTCAACCACTCTGGATTCTCCTTGTGTTTTACTGAATTGTGCCATATGTCACTCCAGAATCTAGTACTTTCCTCTGCATCAGATACCACCATTTCCTTTTTCACTCCATCTAATTCATCGAGCAAATTCTGTCTGTACTGACTTGTCCTATTGTCATATCTTTCAAGATTTGCTCCAATTGCAATTAACCTTTGTTGAACCTTCAATGCAATATTTATTTTCGAGCTTTGTTATTGTACTTTAATTTCTCAACTCATTTCTTTTCATCCTATTCAACTGGCCTAAATCCTTGCGCAAAACCTTTTGTTTGCCCAAAATTCTTCTCCAATGCGGTGTCTTGTCTTCCTCCCTATTCATTGCCTTATACCCCACCAACTCCGATACAACATTTCCAGCTGTACGCAATACTATGTTTGTTTCCGTTATTGACTTAGTTCTGATTAGAGCTAGGACTTTGTTCACTTTCATTGTAGCTGCTTTGACTTTCTTCATATCACTATATCTGAGGTTTGGAGGGCTCTTTTCTGGATTTTGTCTGATCTCATTCATTAATTTTCACAATACTTCTTTTTCTTCTTCCTCGTAGTTTTCCATCTCCACTCTTCTGATCAACATTTCATCATCTTCAGGAAACATCCAGTTTTCTTCTCTTTCATCTTCGGGCTCTTCTTCTTGCTGCTCATCGAAAGGCCTATCACTTGTCCCTCTTGTGAGTTCTTGATCAGTACCACTGAATTACCATTTCCTGTTGTCCCTCAACATCACTTCCTTGTATAGCTTGTTCTTCTTCCGCTTCCTCATTGTTGATCGCATCGCCAGTTTCTTCGCTATGACTTTTCGCACACCTTCTTTCAATTTCCTCAATTTCCATGTCTGTAAGCCATTTATTCACCCGAATTTGCCTGGCTTGATCTGCTAATCTTTGCTCTGTGATGAGGAACACTCCTATTTCGTCCCATATCTGCTTCATTCTCTGCCTGTACTTTCTTTTTGTGGGTTCACTTCTTATCCAGCATTGTCACAATCTTGTTTACTTCCTTTTCCCATTTCATTCGTTGGTTTATCCGACCCGTAGCCTGATGACGACCTGCAGGAGCCGGATCGGAAGCTCCTTGCCTGCCGGGCGCGACGCCTTCACCCTGATGGGCTCCAGCCTCGTTGACGCCGTTATGTTCAATTTCAATATTTGACATTTCTCTCAATTAGAGGGTGTGTTTTATGGTTTCCACCAACCAGTATTTTTATCGAGATACCATCTCTAGAAAGATTGTCAGCCAAGACTAAAGAGCTCTTTCTACCCATGAGGCAAGGCTATTCCCCGCCGGACGCCAACCCGGTATTTCAAGACCACGGGGGTTGGTATTATTATTATTATTATTATTATTATTATTATTATTATTATTACTATTATTATCATCATCATTTTCCTTATCATAAATATTTTTATCACTATTATCATCATCATTATTATTATTATTATTATTATTATTATTATTATTATTATTATTATCAATGTTATTATTATCATTATCATAATCACAATTATTACAATTATTGTTATCATCATTGTAATTATTATCATTATCATTATTATTATCATTGTTATTATTACTATTATTATTATTACTATTATTATTATTATCAATATTATTATTATTCTTGCTGTTGTTGTTGTTATTGTTATTTCATTGTTATAATTATTATATTATTATTATTGTTGTTATTATTATTATTATTATTATTATTATTATTATTATTATTATTATCATTATCATCATTATCATCATTATCAAAATTATTACAATTATTGTTATCATTATTGTTATCATTATGATAATGATAATGATAATGATAATAATTGTTGTTGTTGTTGTTATTGTTATAATTGTTATTATTATTGTTAATATTAGTATTATTATTACTATTATCATTATCGTTATTATTAACATTATTATCATTATCATTATCATAATCATTACAATTATTGTTATCATTATTATTGTTATTATTATTATTGTTGTTGTTGTTGTTGTCATTGTTATTATTGTTTTTATTATTATTATTATTATTATTATTATTATTATTATTATTATTATTATTATTATTATCGTTATTATTATTGTTATTATTATTGTTATTATTATTATTATTATTATTATTATTATTATTATTATTATTATTATTATTATTATCATTATCATTGTTATTATTATTATTATCATCGTTATTATTATTATTATTATTATTATTATTATTATTATTATTATTATTATTATTATTATTATTATTATTATTATTGGTGTTATCATTTTTATTATTATCGTCATTATCATTATTATCGGTGTTATTATCATCATCGTCACCATCATCATTATTGCTATTATTATCATTATCATTGTTATTGTTATCATTATTATTATTATTACTATCATT
>NW_027213071.1:30000-32500 GCF_042767895.1 Penaeus vannamei | reverse complement strand
TGAACACGGCGTCTGAGAGCAAATGGGTTTGTTTTCTTTATCTGCCATTTTAAGTTTTGGAAATCAGTAACTGTTCTCTTAAAGAGCACGGATAGAATGACAGGTGCCAAAGGCTGCCGATTCGCCTTGTGTTTCGCACACTATTCCCTCGCTCAGGCTCCCTACTCACCCTGCGGTTCATTATTTCCGGGGTGACGCAGATGAAGTAAATAAAGGCATGGGCGTGTCCAGCCATGGCTGCGAACGCCGCAAGGACCTCGCATCTCTGCATAAAGCCGTCCGACAGGCTGAAGATAGACACAATGCTTCCCACGACACATTTGAGCAGGATCAGCGTCAATGCCGGAAGGAAGAACGAATTTAGGAGCTGGTGGAAGTCGTAAATGCGCAGAAGACATTCTTTTGCCTCCTGTATTCGGGTCAAGAGATGGTGAGAAGGACGTCCTGAATCATCTTTGAGATTGAGATCCTTCGAGAATTCTGGAGACTTGTATGCGGAGAGAATCTTGTAATCTTTGGAGATGTTGTAAATAATGGTTCCTTCGCCCGCCTTTGCCACTCTGGTATTGACTTCGCTGTTGCCTGTGGGCGTGGAGGGAGAAATTCGCTCTTCCTCAGAAGTAAAGTGACAAGGATGTATTTCATCAAAAACTTCAATGTATGCTTTTTCCATCACGAGGACTAGAGCATGAAAGAGCATCACCGTTTGGGCGAAGAGAATGGGTGATACGTAGCGGCGGGTAAGCGCCCCGAGCTTATTCCTGAAATGCGTGACCCAGTAACATTCCCCGCAGACATGCGTCGACCATCTCTCTTCGTTCGTCATGAAGTTGAGCGTCACTTGGAAGATGGAGAAAAAAGCCATCCTAGGATACCACTTCTTCTCGAAACGCGGGACCTCGATGATATCCTTGAGCGTTACGACCAGCTTGGCGAGAACAGAGTGGTTACGAAGGAGATGAATGTAAACCAAAAATGTCGTTGTGATATCTACGGCGTCATTGACCATAGTGACCAAAGTTTTTGTTTCCGACTGAAGCCAACTATAGTTCTCGCGAGACAGATGCTGCATGCCAGCAAAGTAAGCTATGGCCATGAGAGCGAAGATGAATAGGCTGTACACACGCAGCAAATCGATCCTCTTCAGTGTGAATGACTTCCAGGCCTTCTGTGAACCGTTTGTGCAAGATTTCTCTCGATCTTGTTCTCGCCTGATAATATATGGAAAGGCACCACAGACAGCTTGAATGAATAACAACAAACAGAGAGCCTTGTTTTTCCATATCATTTTCTGTTGGAAATAAACAACACACGAAGACAGTTTTTTTTTTCAAGCACAAGGCAAAGAACGTGGATTTCACTCTATCCTGTCTGAGGCTTGACGCTGCTTCCACTGCCGGCCACTTCCTCCCTGCGAGGATCCAGCGTCCGGTTTATCAGCCTTTATTAAGGCCGCGGTATTCTAATCGCGCTTTCGATAAGTCTTAAGTGCCAGCTAAGCGAGACTGATAGCATTAATGTAAAACCATTAACACCCATCAACACTCATTTCCGATTACCTTGCTTATGTTTTAATATCTGCCGGAATATTTGCTGTCACACCAAAAAAGTTATTTACAACACGATTTTTTATCTGTTTGGGAATTTATTTTCGGACTTTTCACTTATATATATATATATATATATATATATATATATATATATATATATGTGTGTGTGTGTGTGTGTGTGTGTGTGTGTGTGTGTGTGTGTGTGTTTGTATGTGTGTATTATCATTATTGTAAGCTATATAAAGAGACACATTGAATAAATCGAGATTTATACCACCAAGGTGTCAGTGCAGGTCAAGGTACCGCTAAGAAAGAATGAATAGAAAATCAGCTATTTACGTAAGAAAAACATGGCTAAACTTTCAAACTTATTCCAAAGCCTACAAATAGTAGTAAAAACAACTAGAAAATTGACTTGTAGACGATCGACTTACATCAAATGTCATTGAATTGAGTCGTAGAACTTCTGGTAACTCTTGCAGGTTGATAAAATTCAGGTTAAAACTTATAGAGGGGATGTGAATTATCGGTTACAATCTTGTATACGACTGAAAGAGCCCCATTAACCCGACGATGTCCATTGTTCAAATGTCCTCACTGACTTGTCTGAGATGAGAAATTTCATAGAATTAAAAGAACGACCAAGCAGTCTTAGTGTGACTCTACAATACTCAGAATGAGGCAGAATAAAAGAAAAGAAGCATCTACGAGTAATGTTGTCATCATAGATCTTCTTGCACTTGCGAATGATGCCTAACTTAGATGAAATTCTTCGAACCATATTCCTAACATTCACTCTTTACGAACCAAAAGGCGTCAGATTACGGCTAATTTAGCAGCTAATTGGCCATTTAGTCGTTTTAATATCAAAGTAAAGCCATTAGGGTCTACACCATATTCATCTAATTCTGCTACTAGATACTTATCAGAATTAGTTCAAGCATGGCAAT
>NW_027213071.1:17500-20000 GCF_042767895.1 Penaeus vannamei | reverse complement strand
TCATTATTATTAGCATTATAATCATTATTATTACTATCATTATTATTGTTATTATTATCCTTTGCATTGTTATTATTATTTTTATCATTATTATTATAATCCTAATTATTAACATTATCATCATTATCATTATTATTATCATTATTACTATTATTAATATTATTATTATTATTATTATTATTATTATTATTATTATTATTATTATTATTATTATTATTATTATTATCATTATTATTATTATTATTATTACTATTATCATTATCATCATTATCATTACTGTCATCATTATTATCATCATCATCATCATCACCATCACCATCATCATCATCATCATCATCATCATCATCATCATCATCATCATCATCATCATCATCATCATCATCATCATCATTATCCTCATTATTATTATCATCATCATTATCATTAATATTTTTATTATTATTATTATTATTATTATTATTATTATTATTATTATTATTATTATTATTATTATTATCATTATTATCATCATCATTATTATTATTATTATCATCATTATTATTATTATTATTATTATTATTATTATTATTATTATTATTATTATTATTATTATTATTATTATTATTATTATTATTATTATTATTATCATTATTATTATCATTATTATTATTATTATCACCATCATGATTATTGTTGTTATCACCATCATGATTATTGTTATTACTATCATTGTTACTATCATTATTATTACTATTACCATTACGATTATCATTACTATCATTATTGTTATTATTATTATTGTTGTTGTTGATGATGATGATGATGTTGCCATTGTTTTATCATTATTATTATCATCATCATCATCGTCATTATCATTATCATCATCTTCACTTCATCATTATCAATATCATTATTATTATTATTATTTTACTATTATCGTTATTATCATTATTGTTACTATCATTATCATTAATATTATGATTTCTATTATCATTATTATTGATATCATTACTGATATGCATTATCATTAGTACTACTACTACTACTGCTATTATCATTATCACTACTCCTACTACTAAAGTGATTATTATCATTACTATTATTATTATTATCATTTATATCACGTAGTAGTTGCAATAATAGTAGTGGTAGTGGTATTATTACTGTTATTATTATCATTATCATTACTATTATCACCATCATTATTATTTCTAAAATTATCATGTTTGTTATTATCATTATCATTACCTCCACCAAGGAGATTATGTTTTAGAAGTGTTGGTGTTTGTTAATTTTCTCGTTGGTTAGCAGGATAACTCAAAAATGAACATATTTTCATTATCTTTACCAGAGGTGCGTCCTAGCCTAACTTAGATGCGGACCATGATCATGATGCGGATCCAGGAATTTTAATTGCAACAGTGATATTAATATTGCATGGCGGAAGTATGCGTGCTCTGAGTGCTCCTAGTCATTATTATTGTTATCATCATTTTATTGTTACTAATATTGTTAATCTTATTTTATCATTATCATTACCACTATTATGACAAATACTACTACTACTATTATTATTATTATATTATTACTATTATCATTTCTGCTACTAGAAGCTGTAATGATAATATCATTATCATTACTATTACTATCTTTTTAATGCTTACATAACTATAACTACTTTATTATCATTATTACAATTATCATTATTATCATCATTATTATCATTATTATTGTTATTATTATTACCACTACTACCATCATTATCATTATTATAATTATTATTTCCTCTTTTATCATTATTGTTTACTAACCTCTTGCTACTACTATTACTGTCACCATTATCATAGTCATTATTGTAATCACTATTATTGTTATTACTATCACTATTATTTTTTTATTGTTTTTATTATTACCATTAGTATAAGTAGTAGCAGCCGTAGTAGTAATAGTGATAACAATAGCAGCAGTACTAGTAATGCTGCTACTACTAACAACAGTATTGATAGTAGTAGAAATAGTAGTAGCGGTGGTAGGTGATGTTGTTTCTGTTATTATTGTTTGTTGAAATTCGTTATCATCACCATTAATTTCATTACTACTTCGATTGTCATCACTACCATTACCTTTACTGTTATCATCTTTGACTCCCGAATCCCGCCGTCTGCCTGGGCGTCTCCTGAACGAGTTCTTGTAAGCGCCAGCGTGAGTCAGGGGCTGCGGCCGAGGACGCGGGGAGGGTGAGCGATCGCCAGTCAGGGCCAGGATATGCCAAGTCCGCTGGCCTCTGAGTCACGAGTTACGGTCTTTGACCCACCACAGTTTATTGCTTAAGGTTAAGAGAAGACCAAATTGCATGTCCTTTTCAAATCAGTTTGGCTTCAATAAGTGTTTTCATCTATTTAAACAAAATATTTTCATTAAATTCCATGATAGCTCGTTATTTTAAGGCATGGTCAGGGACACGTCTTACATACATTCATGGCATGCTGTAATTACATGCTCTCATTACTCTTTCTTGACA
>NW_027213071.1:10000-12500 GCF_042767895.1 Penaeus vannamei | reverse complement strand
CGGGTTGTCTCACTTAGAGGAAGTTGTACAATCCTCAATCAACGAGGATCTGTATTTATCTGATGCCACCAGCACTGGGGCATCTGAAGCTGAAGCAAGTGACTCTGAGTAACCATCATGGCACACAATCTAAGCATTCTGCAGTGGAATATCTGTAGCTATAAAAGCAAGAACTCCTTTCTCCAGTCAGTTGTGCGAGCAAGGAGCATTGACGTCGTCATGCTCCAGGAGACACTAACTATGGGATCCGTGTGCTTCTCAGGATATCATGCCTTCACCACTCCAAACCTGGATGGTGCTAGAGGCCTGATGACCCTGGTAAAAGAAGCTATCCCGTGCTCCTTAATAGCCAATCCGCCGCACTGTGGAGATGGTGTTGAATCTCATGCTGTTGAGATTCAGTTACCTGGGGGCCCTATAAAAATATATAATATTTATAGCAAACCACTGTGTGAAAGCTTAGATCTGAACCAGGTCTGTGCTACTGCAGCACAAGACCGAGTAATCATAGGGGGACACTTCAATTCAAACATAGCCATGCTGAATCCCCGCAAAAGGCCGAACGCGGCAGGCATTCACATAGCAGAAGTGCTTGAGACGTTCCCTGAGATCGCTCTTCTCAACACCAAAGAACCAACGCATGTGAAGGGAGGGGTCCTAGACCTCACCTTTGCCACTGCAACAATGGTGGAGAGAATTCGGTGGTGTGTCGATGATACGGTTACTAGTGATCACTACGGCATAGTCACCACACTAATGGATGCAGGTCCAGCCCAAAGACCACATCACATTCCTAAATGGAAAACAGACAAGGCCAACTGGTTTGCCTTCCAGGAAGGCTTGGCTCGATGTCTGAAAGACAATGAACCCAACAACATTAATGAAAATGTGGATGTGCTAGAGGCAAGGCTAATCCAGGCCATAAACCAGGCAGCCTCACAAACCATCCCCAAATCTCGCCCATGGTCCAGAACTCACAAAGACGCCTGGTACTATAATGACGAGATCAAAGAGGTCAACCACGGGGTTAATATGTGCAGAAAAAACTTCCGACGGCAAATATCTCCCGACAATCTAGCCCTGTTGAGGGAAGCTGTCGTGGATGCCAAGGAAACTGCCAACAGAGTAAGGCAGGAAAAATGGCTGGAATGGTGCCAAACTTTTGGGAACCAAACCAGCCTTATAGAGTTATGGAAACGGGTCAGGCAAGCGACAAGCCGCCAAGCCCCGAAATGCACTCATCATGACCTACAATCAGAGGCTAACAGATTGGTGCTTGAGTTCTCAACCAGAACCAGCACCAACAATCTGCCTCCAATGATGAGAGAAAAACAACAAAACTTAAATCCAGAAAGACTTGCTCTCATAAGAGACAAGGCACTCGAAGCTGATGAAACGGATGCCTTGTTCTCTCTTAGGGAACTAAGAAAATCACACAAATCCAGTTCTGGGTCAGCACCGGGATCTGATGGGATCTCCCACCCCATCATTTCGCATCTAGGCCTTGCAGGAGAACTTGCATTCTTGCAGGTTATCAACAAATCCTGGCAAACAGCCACAGTGCCTCAGAGCTGGAAACAAGCCACAATAGTTCCCATCCCAAAACCAAAGGAGCCTGGCAAGTATCGTCCCATCTCTCTTCTCAACTGCCTGGGTAAAACAGCTGAGAAGATGGTACTCAACAGGCTCCGATGGAAAATGGGTCCCCCTCATAAACACCTGCACGGGTTCACAAGGGGTAAGAGCACTGCTCATAGCATTTCCACACTCTTATGCACAATCTGCACCTCGCCCGCCGCGGGTCTTCCTTGACCTGGAGAAGGCTTTTGAACTGGCAAGTCTGCTTGCCATTCAAGAGACCCTAATCCACAAAGGAGTCAAAGGCAGACTCTTGACCTGGATAGCTGTTTTAAAAATAGGTCAGCAAATGTCAGATTTCAAAGCCACCTCTCACAGCACATGCCACTTGAAAATGGAACTCCTCAGGGAGGGGTTCTTAGTCAAGCCCTGTTTAATACCCTCATGTCCAACATACTCGACATTCACCTGCCAGAGGGATGCAAGATCATCTCTTATGCAGATGACTTGGCAATCATAGCCTCTGGCAATCACTGCCTAACTAGAGCTCAGCGTTGTCTGAACCTGGTGTCTGAAGAGTGTTGTAGGACGGGTCTAAAAATATCAGCAGCAAAATCCAAAGCAATGGCACTGAGAACCAATGTCAAAAACAAAAAACTCACCATACAGGGTATGGATCTGGAATGGGTGAAGGATTATCTATACCTTGGTGTATGGATAGGACACACACTCACTTTCAAAAAGGAGATCCAATACCTGCTTGACAGAACCAAGGAAAGACTGTCAGTCATGAAAGTCATGACAGGGAGACACACATAGGAGCAGGACACAAAGTACTAAGATCATTCTATGTACATGCTGTCCGTCCTATTATTGACTATGCATCTGTCGCCCTCATTGCTTCCAGTACATTAAAAGAAAA
>NW_027213070.1:12500-15000 GCF_042767895.1 Penaeus vannamei | reverse complement strand
AACCCACGTGCCATAGGTTCCCCACCAGCCTTTAACAGTTCATCTGGGATGCTGCAAATATCCGCTGCTTTGCCACTCTTCAGCTTGGAGATCACTCCCCTAACTTCAGTTAAGGAGGGTGGATCCTTACTGATGGGTGGGTTCGGCAACAGAATCACGGCACTACCCACATCCAAATTAACTAATGGTGGCTCAACCCGGTACAGCTGCTCAAAATTCTCAGCCCAACGCTCCCGCACCACAACAGGATCTGAGACGATCTGGCTGCTTACTAAGCAAACCGTTGTCACCTGAGAAGAGGGCTTGGAGTTCAACTTTCTCAGAGCTTGGTAAGCAGGACAAAGATCTTTTACTAAGAAATGGCCTTCTACCTCTACTGCAAGATTCCTAATAAACTGCTCCTTGTCCCTTCTTAACAGTGACCGAGTTCTGCGTACCTGAGAATGGTGCAAGTCCCGGTCTCCTGCCAGATGAGCTTGTTCTCGGGCATTCACCAATCGTTACTTGAGCTGCATCAAGTGTTTTGCGCTTGGTTTCCCACAGAAGTACAGTGTCCGGCAGATTGTCAAGCACTGCGAAACGACCAGAGACTGTTTAAGCAAACCCCCGGGCACACTCCCTCTCCCTCAGCCTGTCCAACTGAAACACCCTGGGGTGATCATTGGACCACTGGGGAATTTTGAAGTGAACCTGAAGGGTAGCCACGACTTATCTATGGTCAGTACCACAGAACTCGGCACTCCTATACACCCTGCAGTTCTGGAGGATCCTCCAACGAGTGCTAATGAGTATGTGGTCGATCTCCTTGGTTGCATTACCCGCATCACTGTACCAAGTCCAACAATGTGGGTCTGGGCGCTGGTAATAGGAGCCAGAAATCCTCAATTTCTGGGACCTAGCAAAGTCCCAAAAAAGGAGGCTATTCTCACTACCGGTATCAGTTCCTGAACCATGGGGACCGACAGACATCTCATAGGCAACTTGATCACAGCCAGATAACACATTGAAGTCACTCAGAACAATACAAAGTCTTATTACCATTATACGCTCATCGACTACAGTAACTTCTACCCAGGGTTGGAGTCTGCTGGAGATGGCCATGGCTACTTCTTGGAGATGGTGACCATCGCTGTGGCACGACCAGTAGTAGGTGTAACCACTGCCAGGTCTTCTCACCTCCGAGAGAGCAGCCACCTCCACTCATAGCTTCCCCAGTTCCCTCGACAGCAGAGGCAACCGATCATCCTGACGCAAAGAACAGACGTTCCAAGCCCCCACCCTGACTTCCCACCTGAGGTTTAGCCTCGGGCAGTCACTCCAGGTGGACGCCACCTCTGCCACCACCGCCGATGCTGCTCCATACAAAAGGGGGCGGCAAGCTACGAGACCCATCATCCACCTGTGGGGCTCACGAGGGCTTTCCCCCGCAAGCTTCACTCCAGGCTAGCGACTACCAGAACGCAGGCGGGACGAGTGGGTCCCGTTCCCATCCTGCGTCCCGGCAGTCGCCCTCCCAATGGGGCCCGTAGCCCGCCTCACTTATAGTGGTCACTGCCGATGAAGTTTATCTGGAGGGAGGAGGACTGGCAAGGCCCACCTCCGCCGAGCCTCCCATTAATTCCAAGGGGCCTAGGGGCAGGAGTTGGTACAGAGCCAGGGCGTGTCCACACGTCGGTGGGCCATGACCCTGTACCTCTAGGGCCTCCTGCTGCTCCGAGATTCCCCTCAGTTTAGCTTGGAACCGCAAGGTACCCAGTTTCCATGGGAGGCCACGAGGAGGCATTGCAGAAGTCTCGATGATACATCTATACTTACATAAATATATATATATATATATATATATATATATATATATGAACCTTTATATATATATATATATATATATATATATATATATATATATATATATATATGAACCTTTATATATATATATATATATATATATATATATATATATATATGAATCTTTATATATATATATATATATATATATATATATATATATATGAACGTTTATATATATATATATATATATATATATATATATATATGAACCTTTATATATATATATATATATATATATATATATATATATGAACTTTTATATATATATATTGTGAGATGTTTCTGATTTCTCTCGTTTTATGGTGTACAGGGATACACGGTGTTGCTATTCTCTTTATTTCTAAGAGTTGCAACACATACACAAGAATAACGATACACGAAGAACAGCGCTGGGTGGATCCCCCGGCTGGGAGCCGGGAGGGCAACTCAGGTCAGAAGCGGTCACAGAGAAGGTCGCTGAAGGTGTGAGACTGGGTCAAGATTGGCCTCCCTTTTAGGGGGCGCTAGGGGTGCAAACAGGCGTGGGTGAAGCGAGGGGCAGTGAGCGTGGGGCACGCACATGGCGCCCCTGCCACAACATGTGGTCTAGATGTGGACACACATGGGAAGTAGGTATTGCATGTATTACCCCTTTATACCGCTCGATCACCACCTC
>NW_027213068.1:155000-156779 GCF_042767895.1 Penaeus vannamei | reverse complement strand
AACATCACACAATTCACAACCACCGCCAAAAACAACAACAAAAACACCACAACATCAGGAACAACATCCACCACCACAAAAAAACAAAAAACCCAAAATTTTGTTTTTTTTTTTTCTTTTTTTTTTTTTTTTTTCTGTTTTTTTTTTTTCATTTTTGTTTTTTCTTTGTTTCATTCCTTTTCTTTTTTCATTTTTTTTTTTTTATTTTTTCTTTTTCTTTTTTTTTTTTATTTTCCCTCTTTTATTTTTTTTTCTTTTTTTTTTTTTTCTTTTCTCATTTTTCTTCCATGTGCTCTTCTTTGAAAAACCGTACATTCCCCTTGGCATTCTTCCCATGACTTCGTGATCCGCTCATAGGAGGTAGGGGGGAAGGGGGGAGGGGGGGAAAGGGGGAAGGGGGGGGGAAGGAAGGGGGAGGGGGGGAAAGAGGGGGTGGGGGGGGGGGGAAGGGGGGGGGGGGAAGGGGGGGGGGGAGGGGGGGAGGGGGGGAGGAAGGGAGGAGAGGGAGGGGGGGGGGGGAGGGGGGGGGAAGGGAAGGGGGGAGGGGGGAGGGGGGGAGGGGGGGAGGGGGGGGGGGAGGGGGAAAAAAAGGGGGAAAAAAAGGGAGGGGGGGGAAAAAAAAAGAAAAAGAACAAAACCCCAAAAAACGCAAAAGAAAGAAACAACAAAAAGAAAAAAAAAAAAAAGGGAAGGGAAAGAAAAAAAAGGGGGGAAAAAAGAAGGAGAAGGGAAAGGGGGGAAAGGGAAGAGAAGAGGGGGAAGGAAAAGAGAGAGAGAGAGAGAGAGAGGGAAAAAAAAAGGGGGGGAAAAAAGGGAGGGGGAGGGGGAAGGGAAGAGAGAGAGAAGGGAAAAGGGAGAAAAAAAAACAAAACAGAAAGAAAGAAGGGGGAAAAGAAAAGGGAAAAAGAGAAGAAAAAAAAAAAAAAAAAACAAAAAAACAAAAAAAAAAAAAAACCCAAAAAAAAAAAACCCAAAAAAAAATTTTTCGGACTATGACACTCCGTTCCATTCTTTAAGGTAATTTCAGCTCGTTATAATTTCGAAATTGTGTCGAGGGATATCGTTCCGCTAAATTTGTTATTCATTTTGACTTTGACTTTGTGGACAGAAGGCTCGCATGTTCAGTGGCTCCGATTTATGTTCTTTGTTATTATTATTGTTATTATTATTGTTGTTATTGTTATTATTTGTTATTTTATTTTTTATTATTACAAATTTTTTATTTTTATTTTTTTCATTTTTTATTAATTTTTATTATTTTTTATTAATTTTCATTATTATTATTATTTTATTTTCCATTATTTTTTTTATTATTAAATATTATTATTATTTTTTTTTTCCCCCTTTTTACCTTTATTTTTTTTAAATTTATTTTTTTAAATTTGTTTCATTTTATTTTTTAATTGAATTTTAATTTTTAAACATTAAATTATTTCTTATTTCTTTTTTTTCTATGTTATATCTTTTTCACCTTATCATTATTAGATATCATTAACATCTTTTAAACAAATAAAAATTTTTATTCCTTTTTTTTCTTTCCTTTTTTCCTTTGTCATTGTTATTCTTGTTTTTGAAGGGTTCCCCAAATCCTCGTCAAAAGAAAAGTCCAATTACATACTAAATCAACGACCGTTTGTGTTCTAACGAGGTCCCGTGACTGTCAGGTATGTGTGACGTCATAATGGCGGGCGATACTCTGTGTGTGTGTGTGTGTGTGTGTGTGTGTGTGTGTGTTTGTGTGTGTGTTTGTTTGTGTGTGTGTGTGTGTGTGTGTGTGTT
>NW_027213068.1:147500-150000 GCF_042767895.1 Penaeus vannamei | reverse complement strand
CTCTCCCTCTCCTCCACCCCTTTCTCCTTTCCCTCCTCTCCCCTCACCTACTCCCCCTCCCCCTTCCCCTCTCTCCCCCACCCCTTCCTCCTCCCCCTCCGCCCTCCCCCCCTCTCCCTCACCCCCTCCTAAACAACGGAGGATGGCGATGACCCCAACGACCTCCGAATGAATGGAGGAGGAGGAGGAGGAGAGGAGGAGGGAGGAGGAGGAGGAGGAGGAGGAGGAGGGAGGAGGAAGGGAGGAGGGAGGCTGTGAAGTAGGAGTAAGGAGTAGGAGGAAGAAGAAGAAGAAGAAGAAGAAGAAGAAGAATAAGAAGAAGAAGAAGAAGAAGAAGAAGAAGAAGAAGAAGAAGAAGAAGAAGAAGAAGAAGAAGAAAGAAAGAGAAAGAAGAAGAAAGAAGAAGAAGAAGAAAGAAGAAGAAAGGAGAAGAAGAAGGAATGACAGCTATGAATATAAGAGCAAAAAGGGAAAAGAAAAAGAAAAAACGAGCGACGAGAAAGGAGGTGGAAGCATGGAAGAAGCAGAGATAGAAGAGGAGAAAGAAAAGAGAAAAAAGGAAGAAGAAATAAGGAGGAGGAAGGAAGGAGGTAATAAGAAGGGAAAAGAAAAGAGTAAAAAGAGGTGGATGAGGGAAGAAGGAGGGAGAAAAAGAAGGTAAAGAGAGAACAAGGAGAGAGAGAGCAAAGGGTGATAAAGAGAGGAAGAGAAGAGGGAGAAGAGAGCGAAGGAGTAGAACAAAGAGGAGAGAGAAATTAGAATGAAAAGAGGGAGAGGGAGAAGAAAGAAGAAGAAAATGAGGAAAAGGGAAGTAGACAGAAGGAAAATGAGAAAGGGGAGACGAGGAAGAGAGAAAAAGGAGAAAGAGAAGGAAGAGGAGAAGGAGGGAATTATAAGAGAATAATAAACAACCCAAAATAAACAATAAAGATCAATAGATAATAATAAAGACAATAACAGTCAGTAATAACCACAAACCAATAAAACAAAGGAGGAAGAACAAAGCAAAAAGGACACAGAAAGAGAATAAAGAGAAGAAAGAAAGAAAGAAAAAATGAAGATATTCATAACAAAGGCGAATGAGATATAAATAAACAGAGCAAAAGACACACACACACACACACACAAACACAGACACACACACACACACACACACACACACACACACACACACACACACACACACACACACACACACACACACACACACACACACACACACACACACCCCCCCACATACATACACACAACCCCCCCCCCCACACACACAAACACCCCCCCACCCCCCCCCCCCACACAAACACACACAATTCCGCCCACACAGATTAAAGGTCGCTGTGATGGCACGGGTATGGGCGGCCATGAACGAGTGTGGGCGTGTGGGCGTGTGGGCGTGAGTGAGGATTAGTTAGAAACACTCGCAGGCTTAAGGACATGGCCATTGTTCGGGTGGGGGGGTGGGGAAGAGAGGAGGGTGGGGAGAGTGGATAGGATCATGGGGGGGGGGAGGAGGGTGAGTAGAGAGGGGGAATGAGAGAAGGGAGAGAGGGAGGAGAGGGAGGAAGGGAGGGAGGGAGGGAGGGTGGGTGGGGGAAGAGGGAGGGAGGGAGGGAGGGAGGGAAGGGAGATGGAGAGAGGGAGAGGAGGAGGGAGAGAGTGGGAGGGAGGGAGGGAGGGAGGGAGGGAGATATAGATAGATAGATAGGTAGATAGATAGATAGAGAGAGAGAGAAACACGAGGAGAGGAGGAGGAAGAAGAAGGGAGGGAGGGAGAGAGGGAGGGAGGGTGGAGGAGGGGTGGGAGGACAGAGAGAGGGAGGGACAGAGAGAGAGAGAGAGAGAGAGAGAGAGAGAGAGAGAGAGAGAGAGAGAAAGAGACAGAGAGAGAGAGAGAGAGAGAGAAAGAGAGAGAGACAGAGAGAGAGAGAGAGAGAGAGAGAGAGAGAGAGAGAGAGAGAGAGAGAGAGAGAGAGAGAGAGAAAACATGAAAAACAAACAAACAAACCTAACACACTGAGAAAGAAAAGAACCCGTGAGAGAGAGAGAGAGAGAAAAAAAAACAATAGGATGAAGAGAGAGAAAAAAAAGAGAGAAAAAGAGAGAAAAAGAGAGCAAAAAGGAGAGAGCTCAGGGTACAGGACACAAAGCGGAAAGCCGCGCTGGACAACACACTAAAATATTTATGCCTCCGACTTGCCCGACAATAAAACAATTTACACGAAGAGCGCGCGGGCAAGCAAACGGACAAACACTCGAGACGAACGCACCCATTCGGACGCATTCATCCACCGAAATTCGAAGACGCGTGAATTTTGAACTTCATTTATATATATCAAAAGAAAGTAAATAAACAGAGGGGGGGGAAAAATCTATAATGTAAATAAAAGGTTTTATTGAAGGTTCGACCACTGGGAAAGTTCTGTTGTCGAAACGAGGTTGTTTAAATTGTTTGCGAATGCGCGTGGGATTCTGAAACAGGAAAAAGTTTGATTTTGTTAAA
>NW_027213068.1:137500-140000 GCF_042767895.1 Penaeus vannamei | reverse complement strand
TATCCCTCCCCTCCACTTCCCATCTCCACCTCCACCTCCACCCTACCCCACCTCCCCTACTCCCACCTCCTCCCTCACCCTGCTCACCCCCTATGTCCCACACCTCACCCCCTCCACCTCCACCTCCACCCCTACCCCACCTCCTCCACTCCCCCTCCCCTACCCCCTCCCTCTCCCCCCCCCCCTCCACCCCCTATCCCACTTCCCCCTCCCCCTCCACTTCCCCTATCCCACCTCCTCCTAAACCTCCTCCTCCACCTCCACTCCTCACCCTATCCCACCTGCCCCTCACCCCTATCCCACCTGCCCCCTCCCACCCCCTATCCCACCTCCCCCTCCACCCCCTATCCCACCTCCCCCCTCCACCCCTATCCCACCTCCCCCTCCCACCCCTATCCACCTCCCCCTCCCACCCCTATCCCACCCTCCTCCTCCACCTCCATCCCTACCTCCCCCTCCACCCCTATCCGCATCACTCCCCCTCCCCTCCTCCCTCTCCCCACCTCCCCCTCCCCCTCCCACCCCCTATCCCCACCTCCCCCTCCTCCCTCCCACACCTCAACCCCTACCCCACCTCCCCACCTCCCCCTCCTCCTCCACCCCTACCCTCCCACCTCTCCCCCCTCCACCTCCACCTCTACACCTCCACCTCCACCTCCCCCTCCTCCACTCCCCCTCCACACTCCCCCATTCACCTCCACCCACCCTCCTCCTCCACCTCCACCTCCACCTCCCACCTCCCCCTCCACCCCTATCCCACCTCCTCCTCCCACCCCTACCCCACCTCCCCCTCCACCTCCCACCTCCACCTCCACCTCCCCCTCCACCTCCCCCTCCCCCTCCACCTCCCAATACCCACTTACTCCGCTGCAACACAACAAATTTATTATTGGAAACCAGTGCCGCCCAGTTTGCAATATTGCCTAATATTGCAGAATGCAAGTTGCTCTCAACAGCCAATTTTTGCAAGCTGTATCCCTTTCTTATTTTATTTTGATATGAATTGCTGTCTAAAGTGCATTTCTTGCCGTTGAATCACGGACTGTTATTAAAGATATGTCGTTTTGTTTTGGTTGCAATTTGCAGGTGTGAATGGAAGGAATATGTAGTGTGAATTTTATTATTATTATTATTATTGTTATTGTTATTGTTATTATTATTTTCATTCTTCTTCTTCTTCTTATTATTATTATTATTATTATTATTATTATTATTATTATTATTATTATTATTATTGTCATTATTATTATTATTATTATTATTATTATTATTATTATTATTATTATTATTATTATTATTATTATTATTATTATTATTATTATTATCATTAGTAGTAGTAGTAGCATCGTTATTGTTACTGTTATCATAATAATCATTATTATTATTATGACTATGATTATGATGATAATGATGATGATGATTATCATCACCCTTATCATTATAATTGTTATCATTATTACTAATATTATTACTATCATTATGTAAGCAATTTGTAATGCAAATTTCATCATGATTATCTGTATTGTTATTATCATTATTATTATTATTATTTTTTTTTTTTTTTTTTTTTACTATTATTATTATCATTATTATTATTAGCATCATTGTTATCATCATTATTAACATTATCATCATTATGTAAGTAACCTGCAGTGTAATCTTACTATTCTATTTATCATTATCATTGTTATTTCAATTATCATCGTTTATAATAACATTATCAATATTACGATCTTCATCATCATTATTATCATCATAATGATAACAACAACGATGATAATAATAATAAAATGATAATGATGATAACAATAATAATAATAATAAAATGATAATAATAATATGGCCAATAACAATAACGATCATAAAAATTATAATGATAATGACATTCAGAAGAATATTAATAATTATTAACTATCACATTCATTCCAATAATAACAGGAATAAACACTAATTATCAACCTAATTAAAAAAAAAAATTACATCACGTGACTACATTGCAAAATTCATCCGTATATTGCAAGATCTTCTCTTCTAACTCACTCTTCACGTGCAGTAATAACAGTGCAATTTGCAGTTTACATGAAAATAATCCTTGAGTTTCTTTGGCGTCTGTGATATATGTTTTAATCACGTATCTCATTTCAGATTCGGAATATGTCAGGATGTGCCCTGTATGTCAGGTTCTGCTGCAGACGTGTGTGCGTACACGTATACAGAAACATGGACAGATGGATAGATATGCACACACACACACACGGACATACATACATATAAACACACCACACACCCACACACGTACACAAACACATATAAACACACAAACACATACACACACACACACACACACACACACACACGTACACACACACACACACACACACACACATTAACAAATACATACACACGCATAAACACACACACACTTACATCTACGTAAGATAGAGATAAGTATACAGAAAGATAGACCGATAGACCCAGAAATAACGAATACATTGTACAT
>NW_027213068.1:120000-125000 GCF_042767895.1 Penaeus vannamei | reverse complement strand
TCTTTCTGTTTCTCTCTCACTCACTCTCTCTCTCTCTCTCTCTTTCTGTTTCTCTCTCACTCACTCTCTCTCTCTCTTTCTGTTTCTCTCCTCTTTCCCCCTCTCTCTCTCTCTTTCTTTTCCCCCTTCCCTCCTCCCTCTATTTCCCTTACCCCATCCCCCCATCTCCCCCCCCACCTTCCTCCCTTCCCCTTCTCCCATTCTCTCTTTCCCTCCTCCTCCCTTCCCCCTCTCCCTCCCTCCCTTCCTCCTTCCCTCCCATTCTCTCTCTCCCCTCTCCCTTCCCCCTCTCCCCCCCTCCTTCTCCCATTCTCTCTCTCTATTGATTCCATTTCCCTCTTGGCTCGCTTCTCCCAAACCATTATCTCGACTTTTCCCTTTGAAATGAGAAAGAGGAAAATGTCTACTGATTTGGAAGGAAGGAAGAGATAAGAAGGAGACACAAAGGAGACGGAGACAAAGACGAAGACGGAGAGAGAGAAAAATAAAATAGGACGTTAAGAGAGAGAAAAAAGGAAATGAAAATAGAATGTTAAGAGAGAGAAAGAAAAAAAAATAGAACGTTAAGAAAGAGAGAAATAAATAAAAATAGGACGTTGTTAAGAGAGAAAAAATAAATAAATAAAAATAGAAGGTTAAGAGAGAAAGAGGAAAAATAAGTAAAAATTGATCATAAAAGAGAGAAAAAAGGAAATTAAAAATACAAGGAGAGGTTAGAAGTCGGAAAGAAACAAAGGCGAAAGAGAGAGAAAACGAAAAATTAAAAGTAGGAGATAGAGAAACAAAGCAAATAGACTAAAGAAAGAAAGAGAATAGAAGAAGAACGGGCAACGAAACTCAGGAAAGAGAGAAATAGAGAGAAAAAGAAGAAATGAAAATATATCGAAGTGACACAACGAAAATAGAAGAAAAAAAACAAAGTTGGAAACAAAGAAACAAATAAACAAACGAAAGACAACGAAAAAGATGACAAAAACAGAAGACAGAAAAAATCAAACACACAAGAATAATAGGAGATAAGGAAACCGAACGAGGAAATAGAAAAGAGAAGATAAGAAAACCGAAGGAGAAAAAAAATGAAGAAAGAAACAAAAATCAAATAAAACAAAACAAAAAACAGAAATAAAAAAAAACTAAATCAACATCGAAACCCGAAAGAATAAGACAACGAATAAATAAACAAAAAAACAAAAAAATTAACGAACGAACGAAGGAACAAGCAAACGAGAGAAAAAGCAAAAACACACGGCCCAAGCTGCCCGAAAAAATAAGATAACGAATAGATAAACAAAACAAAACAAAAAAATTAACGAACGAACGACGGAAGGAACAAGCAAACGAGAGAAAAAGCAAAAACACACGGCCCAAGCTGCCCGAAAGAATAAGACAACGAATAAATAAACAAACAAACAAAAAAAAATAACAAACGAAGGAAGGACGGAACAGCAAACGAAAGAAAAAGCAAAACACACGACCCAAGCGCCCCGAAAAAATAAGATAACGAATAGATAAACAAAACAAAACAAAAAAATCAACAAACGAAGGAATAAACAGCAAACGAAAGAAAAAACAAAACACACGACCCAAGCGCCCCGAAAAAATAAGATAACGAATAAATAAATAAACAAAACAAAACAAAAATCAACGAACGAAGGACGGAACAAGCAAACGAGAGAAAAAGCAAATACACACGACCCAACCGCTTGTCCCACAGCATTCGGAACCACCAGTTATAGGCGTCGTTACAACCACCTCCCCGCCGCCGTCGTACTTCGCTCCCGCTACGTCACCTTCGCAACATCCCTCGCTGCTTTACGACTCTTTAAAATACCGACACCGTATTTCAGACGACGCTGAGCCGTCCGCGAGGCTGAGTGAGTGGGTATAAACGGGGTATAAAGGGGTATAAATCCCTTTTGGATTGATTATCAACACCCTCAATAGCTTGTTCGTACGGTTGGTGCAAAGAGGGGGGGGTACCAACGTGTCTATAAAGTGGGTATTCGAGGAGTATACCGGGCACTGAACATACCTCAGCATACCAATAACATACCGAGGATCACGCCCAGAATATATATATATATATACCCTACGGCAGAAGCTTATCAAAAGTGAACAACAAAGAGTTTTATATCAAGGCGATGCACAGGCAGGGGTGACCTTCCCAGGGCGGTAATGCGACTCCTTTGGCAACAAACGGATCCGTCAGATTCTGTCCTCCTCTCCTTCTTCCTTCTCCTCGTCTCCGTCTTCTTCCTCCCTCTTCTTGTCGTCTCCGTTTTCTTCCTCCTTCTCCATGTCCTTGTCTTCGTCTTTCTCCTTCTTGGCCTCGTCTTCGTCTTTCTCCTTCTTGTCCTCGTCTTCTTCCTCCCTCTTCTTGTCCTCGTCTTCTTCTTCCTTATCCATGTCCTTGTCTTCGTCTTTCTCCTTCTTGTCTTTGTCTTCGTCTTTTCTTCCTCTTCCTGCATCTCCTCGCCCTTGTCTTTCTCCTTCTCTTCCTGCTCGTCCTCGTCTTCCTCTTCCTCTTTCTCGTCTTCGTCTTCCTCATTCTCCTCGTCCTCGTCTTCGTCTTTCTCCTGCTCTTCCTGTTCGTCCTCGTCTTTATCTTCATCTTTCTCGTCTTTGTCTTCATTTTCCTCCTTCTCCTCGTCTTCGTCTTTCTCCTTTTCTTCCTTCCCGTCCTCATCTTCATCTTCCATCTTCTCCTCGTCCTCGTCTTCGTCTTCCTCCTTCTCTTCATCCTCGTATTCCTAATTTTCTTCACCTTCATATTCCTCCTATTTCTCCTCATTTCACTCCTCTTCCACCTCCGTTTTTCCTCATAATTTTATTCCTCCTCCTCCTCTTCCTCTTTTTCCTTCTCTTCCTCCTCCTCCTCTTCCTCTTTCTCCTCCTCTTCGTCCCCCTCCTCCCTTTCCTCCTCTTCGTCTCCCTTCCCTTGAAACCCCACCCAGCTCGTTCCTTTTAACCGTCCTCCCAATCCCACACGCATAATCTCTTAACCCCTTCCTTCTCCCCTCCTTCTTTCCTCTCTCTAAACCGCTTCCTCTTCTGCCCTACTTCCCCCCTTCCTCTTTCGACCACTTAACCCCTCCCCCTCCCCCCTTCCTGACCCCTTCCTACCCTCAACTCCCTCCCCCTCCATTATCTTAAGCCCTCTTCTCCCTCCCCTCTCCCTTCTCCCTCTCTAACTCTCCCCTTTCTCCCTCTCTGGCCGTCCTTCTACACGCATACACTTATCCCCACCCCCGTCTGTTCCCCTTTAACTTCCTATCTCTTCCCCTCTCTTTTACCTTCCTTTATTTCCTAATTTTCTTCTTCTGTTTCGACTTCCTCTTTCTTTCTTTTTAAAATGCCATTTTTTGTATCTCTTCATCTCCCTCTTCTTCCCTTCTCTCTCACTCACTCCTTTCACACCTCAACCCTTTCCCTCTTTCCCCCTATCTCTTCTCTTTTATTCTCTCCCTCGCCCTTCAACCCTTTACTTACCTCTCCCACTCCCCCAATTTCTCTTCTCACCTCTCCCTCTCCCCCATAATCCCCCCTCCCTCTCCCCCAATTTCTCGTACCACCTCTCCCTCTCCCACACCCCCTCCCCCTCCTACTGCTCCAACCTCCCACCTCTCCCTCTACCCATAACCCCCCTCCCTCTCCCCCAATTTCTCCTCTCACCTCTCCCTCTCCCCAATTCCTCCTACCACCCTACCACCCCACCTCTCCCCTACCCCCTCTCCCACCCCCTCCCCTCTACTACTCCCACCTCCCACCTCACCCTCTCCCCATAACCCCACCCTCCCTCTCCCCCAATTTCTCCCCTACCCCTCCCACCTCTCCCTCTCCCCCACCCTCCTCTTCCCCCACCCCCTCCCCCTCTACCTATACCACCTCTCCCTCTCTCCATACACCCCTACCTCTCCCCCAATTGCTCCTCCCACCCCCACCCCTCCCCCTCTCCCCCACGCCCACCCACGCCCGCCCACAACCCTCCCGAGTCTGCGAATAGACGACTGCACCTGCCAAAGACGCCCACTGATGGCGATAATTACAGTGTTAGTTGGGTTAGTTAGTCCTGGGGGGAGAGAGGGAAGGAAGGAGAGATGGAGAGGGAGGGAGGGAGGAAGAGAGAGGGAGGGAGGGAGGAGAGGAGAGGAGGGAGGGAGGGAGGGAGGAGGGAGGAAAGGAAGGAGAAGGAGAGAGGAGGGAGGGAGGGAGAGAGGAGGGAGGGTGGGGAGGAGAGGAGGAGGAGAGACAGAGAGAGAGAGAGAGAAAGGGAGGGAGGGAGGGAAGGAGAGACACACACACACGCACACACACAGATAGGGGAGAGACAGACACACACACACACACAGAGTGAGAGAGAGAGAGAGAGAGAACGAGATAGAGAGAGACGGAAAGAGAGAGAGAGAAAGAGAGAGCGACCGAGAGAGAGGTAATATTAGCCCAGAGATTGCACCGAAGGCAGCTGCGGTTAAGGGAGAGGGGAGAAGGAGGGGAGAAGGGAGGGAGAAGGAGGAGGGGGAGGAAGGAGGGAGAAGGAGGAGAGGGAGGGAGGAGGGAGGAGGGAAGAAGGAGGAAGGAGGGAGAGGGAGAAGGAGGGGAAGGGGGAGGGAGAGGAGGAGAGAGGGAGGGGAGGGGAGGGAGGGAGTCTCTGTGGCGTGTGGCTGTGGTTGAAGCGGCGACGTCCATATCGCGACCAAGCACCGAGATGGACGTCACCAAATCCATTTACAGAGGAATTATGATCTTGAATATATGTCGTTCTCGCTCTAACTACTGTAGCAGTAATATGACATCGAGAAGCTTAAATAGTTTTTAAATATATTTCTTAAAAATCGAAAAGAGAGTAAATATTTACCAAAATTGTTAGCGATAATATGACGATATTTGAACCGTAGAAAAAATAATAAAAAAACGAATAGAGAATTATTATTAAGAATTCTTTTCAGCTATACTGACAGATATTGCCATCTAATGGAACGCTACATCATAAAAAAACGCTA
>NW_027213068.1:112500-115000 GCF_042767895.1 Penaeus vannamei | reverse complement strand
CCTCACCCCCCCCTCCCTCCTCTCCCTCCACCTCCACATCCTCCTTCCACGCCCTCCCCCTCCTTCCACCCTCCCTCTTCTCACCTCTCTCCTCCCCTTCCCCCTCCTTCCCCTTCCCCCCTCTTCTCCCCCCTCCTTCCCCCCCTTCTCACCTCCTTCCTTCCCTCCACCCTCCTTCCCTCCTTCCTCCCTTCCTCCCCTCTACCCCACCCCTCCCTTCGCTGCTGGTTAAACATGACACCCCCAGAGATGCTGCGAGCGCGGACACAGCATCCTCATCTCCTCATCTCAGGTTGATCAAAGCATCTTGGGTCCTGAGACACGCTTCTTGGAGACCGTCTGGCGTCTTTTGGCGAGTTTTGCATTCTTGGGAGGTGGAGGAGGAGGTGGAGGAGGTGGAGAAAGAGGGGAAGAAGAGAAGAGAGAGAAGGGAGAGGGGGAAGGAGGGAGGAGGAAGGAGAGAGGAGGAGAGGAGAGGGGGAGAGGAAGGAGGAGGAGGAGAGGGGGAAGGAAGAAGGGAGGGAGGAGGATGGGGAGGGAGGGAGGAGAAGGAGAGGAAGAGTAGAGGAGAGAACAGAACAAAAGAAGAAGAGACAAGAAGAGAAGGAGAGAGAGAGAGAGAAAGAGAAAGAAAAGAAAAAAATGAGAGATAGAGACAGACTGAAAAAACAGAAAGAAAAAGAAAGCCATAGACAGAGACATACACCAAGAAAGACAGACATAGCGTAAAGGAGACGAACAGACAGGCACAGAGAGGGAGGGAACAACTGTCAACCCTCCTCCCCCATCCTCCTTCCTCCTCCCTCCCCCCTCCCCCCTCCCCACATCCTCCTCCCCCCCTCCCCCTTCCCCCTCCTCCTCCCTCCTTCCCTCCTCCCCCTCCTCCTTCCCCCTCTCCACCTTCCCCCCCTCCCTCCTCCCTTCCCCTCCTCCCCTCTTTCCCCTCACACTCCTCCCCCTCCTGCCTCTCCCCCCCTCCCTCCCTTCTTCTCCCCCTCTCCTCCTTCCCTCCCTCCCCCCTCCCCCCACACCTCCTCCTTCCCCCACACCCCTCCCCTCCCCTCCTCCCTCCCTCCCTTCCCCTCCCCTCCCCCCTCCCCCTCCCTTCCCCCTTCCCCCTTCCCCCTCCTCCTTCCCCCTCTCTCCCCTCCTCCTTCCCCCCCTCCCTTCCTCCTCCCCCCTCCCCCTCCTCCCTCACTCCCTCCTCCTTCCCCTCCCTCCTTCCTCCTCCTCCCCCTCCTTCACCTCCCTCCTCTCTCCTTTCCCCCTTTCCCTCCTCCCTCTCTCCACTCCTCCCCTCCCTTCCCCCCCTCATCCCCCCCCTCCTCCCTCCTTCCCCCTCCTCCTCCCCCCTCCTCCTTCCCCCCACCTCCCCTCCCCCTCTCCTCCTTCCCCCTTCCCCCTCTCCCCCACCTCCCCCTTCTCCCCCCCCTTCCCCCTCCTCCCACTCCTCCTCCTTCCCCCCCTCCCACACTCCCCCTTCCTCCTTACCCCACCTCCCCCTCCCCTTCCTCCTTCCCCCACTTCTCCCCACACTCGCATCCTTCCCCCCCTCCCCCCTCCCCTCCCTCCTCCTTCCCCTCCTCCTCCCCTCCTCTTTCTCCTCCCTCCCCTCCCTCCCCCTCCCTCCCTCCCTCCTCCCCCCTCACTCCCCTCCACCTCCTTCCCCCCTCCCCCTCTCCTCCTTCCCCTTTGGATAATCATTTTCATTCCATTAGCGAGAACCGGAACGAAACGAAGATAAATGAACCGAAAAATGACGAAAATAACTCGACACGTGACCCTAGGCGACCGAGCGAAAGGAGTGAAATATTTCGATCAAAGTAAAAAAAAATAATAATAATAAATAAAAAAAATAAAAATAGATAAATAAATAAATAAAAAGATAAATAAAAATAGATAAATAAATAAATAAAAAGATAAATAAGAATAGATAAACAAATAAATAAAAGACAAAACAATAAATAAAATAGATATAAATAAATAAATAAATAAAAATAGATAAATAAAAGATAAAAAAATAAGAAATAAAAAAAAATAGATAAACAGCTAAATAAATAAATAAACAAATAAAACATTATGGGACTGGAAACTTTAAAATGTTACTTATTCTTTTTTTTTTTTTTTTTTGGGGGGGGGGTCAACAATTTGCTTAGCCTGTTCCCTTCATAAACAATAAACAAAACATTTCAAACTGATATCTACAGCAGCGAATCATTTACATCTACATATGAAATCTATTGATAGGCCTATAAATGCTTTTTATTTGTTTTGTTTTTTTGTATTTTTTTACAGTACAGACCTGTCTATTCATATGCCTATAAGCATTTTTTTTGTATTATTTCATAGTACTGATTTATCTATTCATAGGCCTATAAGTATTTTTTGTATCATTTCATAGTACTAACCTGTCTATTCATAGGCCTATAAGTATTTTTTACCATCATTATTTTACAGTACTGAACTATGTATTCATAGGCCTACAAGTGTTTTCTTTTTA
>NW_027213068.1:100000-105000 GCF_042767895.1 Penaeus vannamei | reverse complement strand
CAACTGTACGTACACATGCGCACATTGCATACATACACAGACGCATCGCAAAGACGAAAATACAAACACACACACACACACACACATATCACCCCTCCCACCCCCCACACACACATCCCCCTCCCCGCCCCCCCCACACATCCCCCTCCCACCCCCAACACCCCAACACCCCCTCCCCCACACACATCCCCCTCCCCCACTCCCACATCCCCCCAACACCCCAACACCCCACCCACCCCCTCTCCCCCCACCCCCTCCAACACCCCTCCAACACCCTCCAACACCCCCCTCTCCCCCTATCACCCCCTCGCCCACTCTCCACACACACACGCAACAACAACACGCGCACGCAATCTTGGCTTCTCTATCCCGCCTGTGACACACCGCCCCCCGCACGTGGCTGATGCAAGTTGCTTCACTTCGGAAAGGGTGGGGGGGGGAGGGGGGAGAGGGGGGATGGGGGAGGGGGGATGTGGGAGGGGGAGGGGAGGATGGGGGAGGGAGGGAGGGAGGGGAGGGAGGGATGGGGGAGGGGTGGGATGGGGAGGGTGAGGGGGAGGGAGGGAGTAAATGGATGATGATGTAAAGGATATATATATAAAGGATTATTCGCTGATGTGAGATGCTGATGCGAGCAGATGCAACACCAAGAGGGGGAGAGGGGGGAGGGGGCGAGAGGGGGCGGTGGGGGGTAGTGATGACGTCAGGGTGGTGGTGGTGGTGGTGGTGGTGATATAAATAATGATGATGGTGATGAAAATGAGGAGGGTGATGATATAAATGATGAAGATGATGGTGATGAAAATGAGGAGGGTGGTGACGATAAATGATGATGAAAATTAAAATGATGATGAAAATGAGGAGGTTGATGATAAATGATGAAGATGGTGATGATGAAAATGATGATGAAAATGAGGAGGGTGACGATAAATGATGAAGATGATGATAAAAATGATGAAAATGAGGACAAAATTGAATAAACAGAAAGAAACTCGATAAGAATAAGGAATAAGAATAAGATTATGGAAAAAATACTTAAAGAAAGTCAGTAAGGAAAGAGAGGAGAGAAACGAAAGATGGCGAAGGAGAGAGAGAAGAAGAGAATTAAGAAAAAAGGGGCAAAGAGAGAAAATAAAAAGGACGAAACAGGAGAGAAAAGAGAAAAGGGGAAAGACAAAAGAAAAAAATAGCAGAAGGAGAAGGGGCGAAAGAGAGAAAGAAGAAATAGAACATAAATGAAGAGAAAAGGGGCAAAGAGAGAAAATAAAAAAGGATGAAGAGAAGAGAAGGAGAGAGAAGAGAAGAGAGAGCAAAGAAGAAAGAAAACATAGTAGTTAGAGAAGGCGAGAGAAACGGAGAGAGAAAAAAAGGAGGAGAGACAAATGGCTCAATTGAAGGGTTGTAGAGGGAAGAAGAGAGAGAAAAAAAGAAATAAATGAGGGAGAAGCGAGTGAGGGGAGAGAGAGAGGGGATGACGTGGCTCAGTGAGGGGAATTCGTGTCCTGGACATGCACGTAAGTCATCTCCCCGTTGGGACACAGGCGGAATGAGGGGAGGAAGAGAGGGAAGGGAAAGGGGGAGAGAGGAGGAGGAGGGGAGGAAGAGAGGGAGGGGGAAGGAAAAGGGAGAGGAAAGTAAAGAGAGGAGGAGGGGGAAAGGAGGAGGAGGGAGGGAGGGAGAGAAGGTGAGGGAGAGGAAAGAAGAGAGAGGAGGAGGGGAGGAAGAGAGGGAGGGGAGAAGGAGAGAGGGAGGGAAAACGAAAAGGGAGGAGGAAGGGAGAAGGAGACGAGAGAGAGGAGGGGAAGGAAGAGAGAATAGGAGGAGACACGGGAGGAAGGGAAGGAAAGGGAACGGAGGGAAGAACGAAAGAGGTAGAGGAGAGAAAGGTTAAAGGGGAAGGGAGACGAGATAGACGAAGGGGAAAGCGGGGGGGGGGGAGAAACGAGTGTAGAACCTGGGTGACAGACCCATTAGATCCTCGTCTGCTCCCCCTCTCTCTCCCCCTCCCCATGTCTCTCTCCTCTCCAGCCCCCTCTTTCTTCCCCCCTTCCTCCTCTCTACCCCCCATCCCCTTTTCTCTACCTCCCTCCCCCTCCCCCACCCCTCTCTCTCTACCCCTCCCACCCCTCTCCCTCAACCCCTCCCCCCACCCCTCTCTCTCTACCCCCCATCCTCCCCCACCCCTCTCTCTCTACCCCCTCCCCCATCCCCCCTCTCTCTACCCCCTCCCCCATCCCCTCTCTCTATCCCCTTCCCCCTCCCCCTCCCCCTACATCCCCCTCTCTCTTCCCCCTCTCTCCATCCTCCCCATCCCCCTCTCTCTCTACCCCTTATCCCCCATCCTCCCCCCACCCCTCTCTCTCTACCACCCTCCCCTCTCCCCCTCTCTCCATCCCCCCTCCCCTTTTCCTGGCATCGCACGCATGGTCACACGTTTTTGGCAATCGGTTCTCGTCTCTTTTATTTCATTATCTTCTTTCTCTCTTTCGCACACTTCCAAAGGGTGATCTTAGAGAACCGTTAAACTTTGGGAAAGGCATAAGGGCTTAGGTAGCGTGTGTTTGTTTGTTTGTTTGTTTGTCTGTGTCGTCTCTTCGTGTCAGAATTCGCTCTCTCGCAGGCTATTCAATTTTTCTAAGTTTACTCCGTTTCTTTATTTGTCTCTGTGTATTTCCCTCTCTCTCTCTCTTTCTTTCTTTCTTTCTTTCTTTCTTTCTTTCTTTCTTTCTCTCTCTCTCTCTCTCTCTCTCTCTCTCTCTCTCTCTCTCTCTCTCTCTCTCTCTCTCTCTCTATCTCTCTCTCTCTCTGTCTCACTTTCTTTTTTTCTCTCTCTTTTTCTCTCTCTCGATCTCTCTGTCTCTGTCTCTCTCTCTGTTTTTCCATCTCCCTCTCTTTATTTCTCTCTTTCCATTGTTTTCTCTCCTCTTTAAGATCTTCCTTCCAAATACTCTGCCATCCTTCTCCTCTCCACTCCCTTCAATTCCTCTTCCTTTCTCCCATCCTCTCCTTTTCTCTCTCTCCTTCCCTTTATTCTCCTCTGCCTTTCCTCCTTTTCAATCTCTCTTCTTTCCCCTCTCTCCTCACATTCATTCTCCTCTCACCTACTCTCCTCTCTCTTCTCCCTTTCTTTTTCCTGTCTCCTCTCCCCTCCCTTTCCTTTATCTTCTCCCTTGTCCTTCCATTCCCCTCCCCTCTCCCTTCCACCTCCATTACCCTCCCTCCCTTTCTTTTACCTTTTCCCTTTCCCTTCCTTCCCAGTCCCCTCTCCCTCCACCTCCTTTCTCTCACTCCCCTTTCCCCTTCCCTTCCTTCCCCTTCTCCCACCTCCTTTCCCCTCCCTTCCCCTCCCCTCTCTCCTCCCTTTCCCTCCCCTCTCCTCTGCCACTCCCCCTTCCCTCCCTCTCTCCCTCCCACCTCTCCTTTCCCTTCCCTCCTTCCCCCTTCCCCTCTCTCCCCTCTCCCCTTCCCCCTCCCTTCCCCTCCCCTCTCCCCCTCCCCCTCCCTTCCCCTCCCTTCCCTCCCCCCTCTCCCTTCCCCCTCCCTCCCTCACTTCCCTTCTTCTCCCTCCCTCCCCCTCTCCCTTCCCCTCCCCTTTCTCCCTTCCCCCCTCTCCCTTCCCTTCCCTCCCTTCCCCTCATTCCAACCCTCCCACTCTCTCCCCCTTTTCAGAACAAAGGGTCGAACGCAGAGAGCCCCCGGGATAGGCCTATAAAAAAAGGCCTCTCTCATTTTTATGGCGATGGCAACGCTGCGTCCCTCTCTCTGCCGCCGCGTCGTTGCAGCTGCGGCAACTTCGTCTTCGCTGTTGCAGAGGAGGGGGTTGCAAGGAGAGAGGAGAGAGGAGAGAGGAGGGGTTGCAAGGAGAGAGGAGAGAGGAGAGAGGAGGGGGTTGCAAGGAGAGAGGAGAGAGGAGAGAGGAGGGGTTGCAAGGAGAGAGGAGAGAGGAGAGAGGAGGGGTTGCAAGGAGAGAGGAGAGAGGAGAGAGAGGAGGGGTTGCAAGGAGAGGAGGAGGAGAGAGAGGAGGGGGTTGCAAGGAGAGAGGAGAGAGGAGAGAGGAGGGGTTGCAAGGAGAGAGGAGATAGGAGGGGTTGCAAGGAGGGAGGAGGGAGGAGAGAGGAGGGGTTGCAAGGAGAGAGGAGAGAGGAGAGAGAGAGAGAGGAGAGAGGAGAGAGGGGGAGGAGAGAGGAGAGAGGAGGGGTTGCAAGGAGAGAGAGAGAGAGGAGAGAGGGAGAGAGGAGGGGGTTGCAAGGAGAGAGAGGAGGGAGGAAGAAGAGAGGAGGGGTTGCAAGGAGAGAGGAGAGAGGAGAGAGGAGAGAGGAGAGAGGAGGGGTTGCAAGGAGGAGAGAGAGAGAGGAGAGAGGAGAGAGGAAGAGAGGAGAGAAGGAGAGAGAGGGAGAGGAGGAGAGGAGAGAGGAGAGAGGAAAGAGGAGAGAGGAGGGGTTGCAAGGTGAGAGGAGAGAGGAGAGAGGAGAGAGGAGGGGTTGCAAGGAGAGAGGAGGGAGGGAGAGAGGAGAGAGGAGAGAGGAGAGAGGGGGAGGAGAGAGGAGAGAGGGAGAGGAGAGAGGAGAGAGGAGGGGGTTGCAAGGAGAGAGGAGAGAGGAGGGAGGGAGAGAGGAGAGAGGGGGAGGAGAGAGAGAGAGAGGAGAGAGGAGGGGTTGCAGCTGCGGCAGCTTCGTCTTCGCTGTTGCATAGGAGGGGTTGCAAGGAGAGAGGAGAGAGGAGAGAGGAGAGAGGAGGGAGGAGAGAGGAGAGAGGAGAGAGGAGAGAGGAGAGAGGAGAGAGGAGAGAGGAGAGAGGAGGGGTTGCAAGGAGAGAGGAGAGAGGAGAGAGGAGAGAGGAGAGGAGAGAGGAGGGAGGAGAGAGAGAGAGGAGAGAGGTGGGTGAGGGGCTGTTGTTGTGTTTGGGGTGGGGGGATGGGGTGGGGGTGGGGGTGGGGTGAGGGGGTTTGTGTGTGTGTGTGTGTGTGTGTGTGTGTGTGTGTGTGTGTGTGTGTGTGTGTG
>NW_027213068.1:85000-90000 GCF_042767895.1 Penaeus vannamei | reverse complement strand
TGGGGTGGGAGAGAGGGGAAATAGGAGGAAGGGGGAGAGGGGAAAATGGGAGGAAGGGAAAGAGGAGGGGAAGGGAAATAAGAGGAGGGGGGAGAGGGGAAATAGGAGGAAGGGGGAGAGGGGAAATGGGAGGGAAGGGGGAGAGGGGAGGAGGGAAGAGGGAGGGGAAAATAGGGTGGGGAGAGAGGAGAGAGAAAATAGGGGAGGATATGAGGGGGAAAATGGGGTGGGGGTGGGGGGAGAGAGGAAAATAGGGTGGGGGTGGGAAATCGTGGGGGAGGGGGTAAATAGGGTGGAGGGAAGGGGAAATAGGAGGAGGGGGAGAGGGAAAACATGGCGAGGAGAGGGGAAAATGGGGTGGAGGGAAATGGGTGAGGAAAGGGGGAAATGTGAAAAAAGAGGTAGAAATGAGTGAGAGAGTGAGGGGAAAAAAGATTTGTGGAAGGGGAAAAAATGGGCTGAATTAGTGTACAGGAAGGGAAAAAAGTATGGAAAATGGGGAAAAAATAGCGGGGAGGGGAAAATAATATATGAATGGGGAAAAAGTCCACAGATGGGGAAGTATAGGGTACGAGAGGGGAAAAAATAATTCGAAAGGAGGAACAAGTGAAAGAAGGAATAAAAGAGACAATAATACGTAGAGGGAAAAAAGTCGGGAAATAAAAAAATATAGACTTTAGTAGGGGAAAAATATAAGAATAAAAAAGGGAAAGATAAAGAATGAAAGACCGGTTTCATGGGTGAGAGAAAAGGAGAAAAGGAAATATGAGTAGAGGAAGAAAAAAAGAAAATGAAGACAAATAGAGAAAAAGAAGAAGGGCGAGAGAGAGAGAGAGACGAGAGAGGCAGAGAGAGAGAGAGAGAGAGAGAGAGAGAGAGAGAGAGAGAGAGAGAGAGAGAGAGAGAGGGAAAAGACGAGAGAGAGAGAGAGAAAGAGAGACAGACAGAGAGAAAAAAGACGAAAGAAAGAAACGGAAAACGAAAGAGAGAGAAAGAGAGAGAGCGAGAGACGAGTGAAAAGAAAGAGATAAGGAACTTTTCCTCGGGACCCAACTTCCAAAGTAGCATTTCCCGCCTTTTAACTTTTAACTCCGGGTTGCGCAGTGTCACGTCCCAGCAGCTCTTTTTCCCTTTTTTTCTTTTGCGCGCTGTAGTTTTGGAACAAATAATCACATGTATATTTCCATTAGCATAATCAAAGTGGAAGGAGCTTTGAAAAAAGAAGATTTACGCGCGTTTTAATTTCGTTGTTTACGGGAGGGAAAAAAAATATCCGCAGCGCAACCCGGTTATAGTGTATCGACATGAATTGACAATGGCGATCTCGTAAGCTGATTAAAAAGTGTACATAATGGACGGCGCTTTCACTCCTCTTCCGCTGTTACAGTCTATCTCTTAATTACATGGAAATAGAGAGAGAGAGAGAGAGAGAGAGAGAGAGAGGAAGAAGGGGAGAGAAAGAGAGTGAAAGGAGAGAGAGAGAGAGAGAGAGAGAGAGAGAGAGAGAGAGAGAGAGAGAGAGAGAGAGAGAGAGAGAGAGAGAGAGAGAGAGAGAAAGAGAGAGAGAGAGAGAGAGAGAGAGAGAGAGAGAGAGAGAAAGAGAGAGAGGGAGAGAAGAGAGAGAGAGAAAGAGAGAGAGAGAGAGAGAGAGAAAGTTTATGCTTTACAAATGCTTACTTAGCAGTGGAAAGCATTTCGTTACATGTGCAGTATAGTCGTATCTGGGTCTCTCTGTCTATCTTTCTGTATACTTATCTCTAACTTACGTTGATGTAAGTGTGTGTGTGTGTGTGTGTGTGTGTGTGTGTGTGTGTGTGTGTGTGTGTGTGTGTGTGTGTGTGTGTGTGTGTGTTTATGTGTATGAGCGGAAGTGCGTTCATCATTTGTTTTAGTGTGTGTGTGTGTTTGTGTGTATTTGAGTATGTGTGTAAGCAGAAGCCCGTTCATCCACGTAGCCATACACATCTGCACACACACTCATCCAAACACCCAAACACACACAAAAAAAAAACACACAGAACAAGCCATTCCCCAACGACCACCTAGACATAGCACCACTCAGCTCATTTCAGCGGCGCTAGGGTAAGGTGCTGGCGTGTTGGGTACATCGGAGTGCGCCAGCTCGTGAATATGGACTATACATCACACACCACACCACACCTGCTCTCGCTACACCTATCTCTGGCTCACTCGGTCACACACCACACCACACCTGCTCTCGGTACACCTATCTCTGGCTCACGCGGTCACACACCACACCACACCTGCTCTCGCTACACCTATCTCTGGCTCACGCGCTCACACACCACACCACACCTGCTCTCGGTACACCTGTCTCTGGCTCACTCGGTCCTTGCAGTTGTATTGATATTTTTAAAAGAATATGTATGTTAATATGTATGTATAATATATATATATATATATATATATATATATATATATATATATATATATATATATATATATATATATATATATATTTTTTTTTTTTTTTTTTTTTTTTAAGAATGTGTTTTATGTTAAGGGAAGGTTTGAGAAATATGAATAATACTTTTCGACTACTTATATAAATATTGTTGTTGCTAATACTACTAATGTGGAAATGATACTTTTATTGGTATTTTATTGGTATGTTGTGGAAATGTTACTCTTATTGGTATCCTTGCTGTACTATCATTGTTACTATTACTATAAAATGATAAGTAACAGAGATATTGTTATTGGGAGTTCAAAATAAATATATATATATATATATATATATATATATATATATGTATACATACCTAAAATTAAAAGGTCAAAAGTGGCTGTCTATGATTACTACGCATTAGAAGGTATGTAAATTAAAGTCTTAATTAATTGATAATTGTAATCGCAATAATAGTAATAGTAATGATGATGATAACAACAATAACAACAACAACAACAATAATAATGATAATAATAATAATAATAATAACAACAACAACAACAACAATAATAATGATAAAATATATATTAATAATAATAAAGATAATGATAATAATGGTAACACTACTACTGAAAATAATACTGATAATAATAATGATAATTACGTGAATGATGATGATGATTATAATATTAACGATGATGATAGTGATAATATTGATAACAATAATAAATAATGATGACAATAACAACAATAACAACGACGATTATGACAAAACAAACAAATACCAACAAGATAACACTTTTATCAACAACAACAAAATAAACTATAACCCAACGCAAATACCAGCCACAAAATACCTCATAAATTCCACTTAACCAGGAAAGTTTCGACAGCCAACTTCACCGGAAAACATGATAAAGAACGGAATAAAAGTTTACTTAAAAAAAAGAAAGAAAGAAAAAAAAGGAGAAAAATACACTTAACTTCATCGTGGTTAAGTGGCTCCTTCGAGGCAGAGTCTGAGGAGGAGGGAGAGGGAGGGAGGGAGAGAGGGAGATGGAAGGAAGGAGGGAGAGAAGGAAGGAGGGAGAGGGAGGGGGAGAGAAGGAAGGAGGGAAGGAAAATAAGGAGGGTGGGAGGGAAAAATAAGGAGGGAGGGAGAGAGGGAGGGAAAAATAAGGAAGGAGAGCGGGTGGGCGGGAGAAGGAGGGAGGGAGGGAGGGAGATGGAGGGGAGAGAGAAGGAAGGAGGGAGGGAGATGGAAGGAGGGAGGGAGAGGGAGGGAGATGGAAGGGGAGAGAGAGGGATGGTGGGAGGGAGAAGGAGGATGGAGGGGGAGGGAGGGAAAATAAGGGAGGGAGGGAGGGTGGGAGGGAAAAATAAGGAGGGAGGGAGGGAGGGAAAATATGGAGGGTGGAAGGGAGGGAGAGAAGGAAGGAGGGAGGAAGAAGGAGGAAGGGGAGAGAAGGAAGGAGGGAGGGAGGGAAGGAAAATAAGAAGGGAGGGAGGGAGGGAGGGAAAATAAGGAGGGAGGGAGGGAAAAATAAGGAGGGAGGGAAAAATAAGGAGGGAGGGAAGGTGGGAGGGAGAAGGAGGATGGAGATGGAGGGAGAGGGAGGGAGGGAGAGAAGGAAGGAAGGAGGGAGGGAAAGAGTACGTAGATGGAGAGGGAGAGGGAGGGAGGGAGGGAAGGAAGGAAGGAGGGAGGGAAAGAGTACGTAGATGGAGAGGGAGAGGGAGGGAGGGAGGGAGAAGAAAGGAAGGAGGGAGGGTGGGAAGAAGGACATAGATGTAGAGAAGATCTTCAGAAAGTAATTTTTGTGGGGGAGCAAAATATTATGTGTGTGAGGGGAAAAGGAGACTCGAGAGAGGGGGTGAGGGGGAGGGGGAAGAGGGGGAAGGGGGGATGGGGTGAGGAGGTGGTGATGATGATGATGATGTTGATGATGATGCCAAACCATTTTAACATAAAGATAAGAATCACCATTGCATTCACCATAACCACCATCACCATAAAACCACCATAAATTCCATAATTTGTTAAACCTTTAAAAAGAAAAGAGAAAGAAAATTGAAAAGAGAAGAAATAAAGAGAGAGAGAGGAAACAGAAAAGAAATGAAGAAGGAGAGAAAGGAAATAAAGAAATGAGAATTAATAAAGGGAAAAATAATAAAGAGCAATAATAAAGAGAAAAGGGAAATGAAAAATAGGTAAAGAAAGAAGTAAAAAGAGAAAAGATATTCAAATAAGAAAATAAGAAGAAAAGACGAGAAAAAGTGAAAAATAGACATACACACATACAGCCACCCACACACACACACACACACACACACACACACACACACACACACACACACACACACACAAACACACACACACACACACACACACACACACACACACACACACACACACACACACACACACACACACACACACACACACACACACACACACACACACCCCGAAGGACATTCGCCATAAGGAAGGTCTTCTGCATCTTCGGGTCTTGGCGTCTCTGGATTGACACTGGGGGGAGGGAGGAGGGAGAAGGAGAGGGAGGGGGAAGAATGGAGGGGAGGGAGAGGG
>NW_027213068.1:52500-55000 GCF_042767895.1 Penaeus vannamei | reverse complement strand
ATAAAAAAAAAAAAAAAATCTTTAAGATAAAATTCTTCTTAACTTTTATTTATTTTATTTTTTTTATTATTATTTTTTTATTTTTTTTTTTTGGGGGGGAGGGTTTCTGTTTCCTCTATCCACCCCTTTCTTATAATCACTTTTATAATTAGTTTTATAATCTTTCAGATAAAATTCTTCTTAATTTAAGGCCAGTTTGTTAAAATTGTTAAAAAAAAGTCCCGACCCAAAAATATTCGTATACTTGACATGCATAAATAAGGAAATAAATGCATATTTATCAGTCTAGACATGCATATCAACTCGGCAAATAGATGGTTATAGATAGATAAAAATGGTAAATAGATATAAATGGTAAATATAAATATAAATATAAATGGTAAATAGATGGTTATAGATAGATAAAAATGGTAAATAGATATAAATGGTAAATATAAATATAAATATAAATGGTAAATAGATGGTTATAGATAGATAAAATAGGTAAATAGATATAATGAAATAAATATAAATATAAATATAAATGGTAAATAGATGGTTATAGATAGATAAAAATGGTAAATAGATATAAATGGTAAATATAAATATAAATATAAATGGTAAATAGATGGTTATAGATAGATAAAAATGGTAAATAGATATAAATGGTAAATATAAATATAAATATAAATGGTAAATAGATGGTTATAGATAGATAAAAATGGTAAATAGATATAAATGGTAAATATAAATATAAATATAAATGGTAAATAGATGGTTATAGATAGATAAAAATGGTAAATAGATATAAATGGTAAATATAAATATAAATATAAATGGTAAATAGATGGTTATAGATAGATAAAAATGGTAAATAGAATAAATGATAAGAAATATAAATATAAATATAAATGGTAAATAGATGGTTTAGATAGATAAAAATGGTAAATAGATATAAATGGTAAATATAAATATAAATATAAATGGTAAATAGATGGTTATAGATAGATAAAAATGGTAAATAGATATAAATGGTAAATATAAATATAAATATAAATGGTAAATAGATGGTTATAGATAGATAAAAATGGTAAATAGATATAAATGGTAAATATAAATATAAATATAAATGGTAAATAGATGGTTAAATGTATATCTATCAGATATATAGATAGATAGGCCTTTATTTCTGCGTCTGTTAGTCATTAAATCCATTATTTTTTCGTCTTTTCTTCACTTATTTTCGGACTTCCTCTTAATTTTATTAATATCCATTTATCCAATTATCTTCTTTCTTTCTCATCCTTTATTTGATTTCTTTATATGTCCGTTATTCGAAGGCCATCTCTATGAATCATTTCTGCTTTATTTTCTTATTTTCTATATTCCTTTTCGTTATAACTTTTTAGTTAAATTTCTCTATTTACTCCTTTCTCTTTCTTTGCATTTTTAAATTTCTTCTATTCTTCATTCATCTGTGTTTTCTCTTATTTCCTTCATCATATTCTATCTCTTATTTTCTCATTTTCTTTCTGTTTCTTTTATTATTCCTTTCTCTTCGTTTTCTCTTATTTCCTTCATAATATTCTATCTCTTATTTTCTTATCTCTCTTATTTCTATTTTCCTCCATCTTATTCTTCTCTTTTGTTCTCTTCTCTTTGCTTTCTATCTATTCTTTTTTACTTCTTTCTTCAGCTTTCATTGTCCTCTTTCCATTCCTTTATTTCTTTCTCCGTTTCTTTCTCTTCTTATTCTTTCTCTCCTTCTTCTCCTCTATCGTCCTCTTCCAATTCCTTCTCCTCTCTCCTTTTCTCTATCCTTCTTTTTTTATTTCCTTCTCTTCTATTCCCTTTCCTTCGTTTCCTTCCCTCCTATCCTCCTTTCTTTATCACATATTGCCTATTCTTTTTTATCATATTCTTTTCATCGTCATTCTTTCATCTCCTTCCCTTCTATCTCGTCTCCATCAACATTTTGTCTCTATCCTTCTTTTATCTAATTTCCTTCCCTACTCTCATTCTTCTTATTCTTTTCCCTTATTCTCTTATTCATGTTCTTTCCTTCCTATTCTTCTCCATTATGTCCCTTTCATCCTTCACCTTCTCTTTCTATCTTTCTTTTCCATTTCCTTTCTCTCTGTCATTTTTCTTTATTTTCTTTACCTTTCTCTCTTCCTTCCTCCTTCCTCTCTATCCTTTTTCCTCTTCCTTTCTCTCTGTCATTCTCCTTTATTTTCTTTCCCCTTCTCTTCCCACCTCCTTTCTCTCTATCCCTTTTCCCCTTCTTTCCCATTTCCCTTTCTCTTTATCATTATTCTCCACTTTATTTCCTTCTTCCTTCCACTCTATCCCCTTTTCCCTTCTTTATTTCACCCGCTCCCCCCCCTTCATACCCGCCGCTTCCTTTCTCTTTATCATTATCCTCCACTTTCTCCCTTCTTCCTTCACTCTATCCCCCTTTCCCTTCTTTATTTCCCCCCCTTCCTCCCCCTCCTTCCTAACCCCCCCCCAGCAAACTGAC
>NW_027213068.1:37500-40000 GCF_042767895.1 Penaeus vannamei | reverse complement strand
ATTTTATATTAACCATTTTTATCTATTTATTTATTTATTATGTCTTCATAATAACCATTTTTATCTATTTATTTTTCTTTATAAGAACGATTTTTATTTTATTTATTTATTTATTATTATTTCTTTATAATAACCATTTTTTTCTTTATAATAACGGTCTTTATTTATTTATTATTTCTTTATAATAACCATTTTTATTTTATTTATTTATTTATTAGGTCTTTATAATAACCATTTTTATTTCTTTATTATTTCTTTATAATAACGATTTTATTTATTTATCTATTTATTATTTATTTATAATAACCATTATTTACTTATTTATTTATCTATAACTTCTTTATAATAACCATTATTTATTTATCTATCTATTTATTTATCTATTTATTTTTTCTTTATAATAACCATTTTATTCATTTATTTATTTATCTATTTTTTTTATCTATGTTTATTTTTTTGCTTTATTTTTTTAATCTATTTTTCGGTGTTTTTTTTTGTTTGTTTGTTTGTTTTTGTTCGAGGATGAATTTTAATACGGGGGGGGGTAGGGGGAGGGGGGGAGTGGAATACGGAAAAGAAACGAGCAAAAAGGAGGAATGAATAAATAATAAAGAATGAATAGATAATAAAAGAATGAATAAAGGAGAGGAGAGAGTAAGGGGGAAAAGGAAAAGAGAATGAGGAGGATGAGAAGGTGGAAGGAAAAGAAAAATAAGAAGAATAAAAGGGAAAATAGCAACAATATCAAGAATAAGAAGGAGAAGGAGGAGAAAGAAAAGAAGAAGAGGGGAGAGAAGGAGAAGAATAAAAGGGAATACGACAACGAAGACAAGAAGAAAAAAAGAAAAAGAGGAAGACAAAAAAAAAGAAAAAGAGAAAGACAAAAATAAAGAAAATAGGAGACAAAAATCGAAAAAAGGGAGTCGAAAGAAGAAGAAAATAGAAAGAAAACAAGAACTGAGACCAAGAACTAGAAGAAGGTAACAAAGTACAAGAAAATGCAACAGCGCCACCTACCCCCCCCCCCTCACCCCACCCAACCCACCCCCACCTCATCCACACCCACCCCCACTCCTTCACCCCACCCCACCCCCATCCCTCACCTATCCACCCCACGCCCACCACCCCACCCCCCATTCACGCCCACCACCCCACCCCTTCACCCACCCACCACCCACCCCACCCCACCCTCACCCCCCCACCCCACCTCCCAACCTTGACGACTCCAAAAGCAGAAAGTCTTCATCACACACCAAAATAAAACACGACCATGCCTTGGCAACACTGTCCCCGCGCCAGAGCAGTGTTGCCATCGCGGCCTCCTCGAAATGCCCTCCTCCACTTTAACTTGTAATTCTCTGTGGTTCTGAGGGTTTCTTCCGGTACCAGCTGAGGCGCAGATGGTTCTTGGTGACACCACCTGTTGATGCTGGAAGGGAGAGAGAGAGAGGAGAGAGAAAGAGGGAGGGAGGGAGAGGGAGAGAGAAAGAGGGAGGGAGGGAGAGGGAGGGAGAGAGAGAGAGAGAGAGAGAGAGAGAGAGAGAGAGAGAGAGAGAGAGAGAGAGGGAGAGAGAGAAAGAGAAAGAGTCAGAGAGAGGGAGAGAAAGAGAAAGAGACAGAGAGAGGGAGAGTAAGAGAAAGAGAGACAGAGAGAGGGAGAGTAAGAGAAAGAGAGATAGAGGGAGAGAAAGAGAGAGAGAGAGAGAAAGATAAAATAACAAGAGAGGAGGCAAAAAATATATAAAATTGCAATTCCTCGCACCTTATCACAATCAAACAAAATTATCATCATTCATTTACCTTTTTTTTATTTCCTTTTTTTCACTAGGCAATCAACAACAAAACCTCAGAATCTACGGACAGTGCACGCCATCTTTGAGCCGTCCGCTGAACTGATACAAAGATTATAATAATGTTATATCTTAAATTTCTACCGTACTGCTATTACGTAATGCTATGACCACGAATCAGATGTTCTCCAACTTACCCAGATAGATAGATAGATAGGTAGATTGATAGGTAGGTAGACAGATAGAAAGGTAGATGGGTAGGTAGGTAGGTAGATAGATAGATAGATAGGTAGGTAGATAGGTAGATAGATAGATAGGTAGGTATATAGATAGGTAGATAGATAGATATGATAGATAGATATGATAGATAGATAGATAGATAGATAGAGAGATAGATAAATAGATAGACATATAATAAATAGATAGGTAGTTAGATAGATAGGCAGATAGATAAATAGATAGATAGGTAGATACATAGATACATAGATAGATACATAGATAGACAGAGAGATAGACAGAGAGTTATACAAACTGGTAAATAAAGGACAAAAAAATAAAGAAAAGAAAAACTTTACCCATATAATGAATTTATTTCTAAGTTTCGTGATTAAGTTCTTACTCTGTTATATAATCTGTCGCTTGAAATTAGTAATTTATTGGATTTTCGAAGTTCTTGAGGGCGTGGAAGGGGCGGAGAGAGAGAGAGAATG
>NW_027213068.1:22500-25000 GCF_042767895.1 Penaeus vannamei | reverse complement strand
ATAAAATCCCCCTTTTCCTCACTGGGTATAACGGCCCTCCAAAAAATAACTTTTTTCCCTGCACTCTCGCCTCCCCAAACCCAGACGCCCCAAAAAGACCTTTTCCCCAAAGCCAGACGCCCAAAAAAGACCTTTTCCCTGCACTCTCGTCTCCCCAAAGCCAGGGCCTCAGACGCCCAAAAAGACCTTTTCCCTGCACTCTCGTCTCCCCAAACCCAGACTCCCAAGAGACCTTTTCCCCAAAGCCAGACGCCCAAAAAAGACCTTTTCCCTGCACTCTCGTCTCCCCAAACCCAGACGCCCAAAAAAGACCTTTTCCCTGCACTCTCGTCTCCCTAAACCCAGACGCCCAAAAAAAGACCTTTTCCCCGCACTCTCGTCTCCCCAAACCCTGGGCCTCAGACGCCCAAAAAGACCTTTTCCCTGCACTCTCGTCTCCCCAAACCCAGACGCCCAAAAAGACCTTTTCCCTGCACTCTCGTCTCCCCAAACCCAGACGCCCAAAAAAGACCTTTTCCCCAAAGCCAGACGCCCAAAAAAGACCTTTTCCCTGCACTCTCGCCTCCCCAAACCCAGACGCCCAAGAGACCTTTTCCCCAAAGCCAGACGCCCCAAAAAGACCTTTTCCCTGCACTCTCGTCTCCCCAAAAGCCAGGGCCTCAGACGCCACGCGGGATCAACGCACAAAACCCCAAGATACATTTTCGAAACACATTTTCTTCCAGCGGGATTCGAAGCAGATCGGGAGTGTCTCTTGTCGCTCGCTATCCTGTCTTCCATCTTTTTCTCTCTCCCTCCCGTCGGTCGTTGGTTTTCTCTCTCTTTTCTCCCATTTCCTCATTTCTTTTCGTGTTTTTTGGGGTTTTATTTCTCTTCGTTTGGTGTGTGTTGTTGGTTTTCTTTCTCTTTACTCCCTTTTCCTCATTTCTTTTCGTGTTTTTGGGCTTTGTTTCTCTTCGTTTGGTGTGTGTTGTTGGTTTTCTCTCTCTTTTCTCCCTTTTCTTTGTTTCTTTTCGTGTTTTTTGGGCTTTGTTTCCCTTCGTTTGGTGTGTGTTGTTGGTTTTCTCTCTCTTTTCTCCCTTTTCCTAATTTCTCTTCGTGTTTTTTGGGCTTTGTTTCTCTTCGTTTGGTGTGTGTTGTTGGTTTTCTCTCTCTTTTCTTCCTTTTCCTCATTTCTTTTCGTGTTTTTTGGGCTTTGTTTCTCTTCGTTTGGTGTGTGTTGTTGGTTTTCTCTCTCTTTTCTCCCTTTTCCTCATTTCTTTTCGTGTTTTTGGGCTTTGTTTCTCTTCGTTTGGTGTGTGTTGTTGGTTTTCTCTCTCTTTTCTCCCTATTCTTCATTTCTCTTCGTGTTTTTTGGGCTTTGTTTCTCTTCGTTTGGTGTGTGTTGGTTTTCTCTCTCTTTTCTCCCTTTTCCTCATTTCTCTTCGTGTTTTTTGGGCTTTGTTTCTCTTCGTTTGGTGTGTTTTGTTGTTTGTTTTGTGTGTTGGAATATCGTTTGTGGGAGGGATTGTTTGAGGTTTGAGCGGCTGGACAAAAGAGCCTTTCCTATTTCCAGGAGGGTTCTCGAGGGTTTTTCCAGTTTATTTTCTGTGTTTTTAGCGTTATTGAATAAGAAAATAAACAAAAAACATTCCTAGTCCTGAAAGTAGTACGAGAATTGGTGATAATGATGATAACTTCAAGAGAAAGGGTTATGGTAAGCGATACACAATCATCATAAGCGACCAGAAAGTTGAACCCCAGACAAAAATTGAGGAATCCGAGAGAAAAATGGATTCGAATCCGTCGGAAATAATCTATTTCGGGCCAAATCCCTGCGCCAAGACCTCTCGTTCTCGTCGCCTTCGGCTAAAAAGACTTCAACGGAAGGTCCGGAGGTCCGAGGGCGTCACCCGCGCGCCATCGGGCCTCTAGGCTTTAATACCTCCTTTTAAGCTTTAACAACTCCCTCAAATCTGCTGGAGGACCACGAAGCCAAAGCCCTTTTTTTTTTCCCTTTACCTTGTCCGTTCTGCGAGAGGGCTTCCTCGGCAGGGGCGGCGTTGGCTTCGAGGTCGATCTGGCCGACCGCCTGCGCCGCTTGCTGTACTTCCGCCATGGTCGAGGGGGCTCTTCGTCGGCGCTCACTGGCTCACTCAAAAAAAAGGGCTCACTGGATCTCTCACGGCTCCTCGCGACGGTTCAGAACCAACTAGGAAAAACCTCCCAAAACCGAGAGCGAAACTGGCGCAAAATGGCACTCTGACAACCTCCGCGCAAGAGCGACCGCCACGGGTTAGTCCACACTGGCACACAGACACAATCGGACTGGCGGCGAGAAAACTGAACTTCCCGCGTACAGCGCCCAGGACCCTCGAGGTGCCAATTAGCAGTTTAACGCGGGAGGTTTATCCTCGTTCCACTCGTGTTTCCTACCTTTCTTTTTGCGTACTAGTATTTAGATAACTCCGAAAGATCATATTTTCACCGGATTTAAAACATTTCAATCTAAAATACGAGA
>NW_027213066.1:130000-135626 GCF_042767895.1 Penaeus vannamei | reverse complement strand
AATTTTCAAATTTTCAAAGTTTTAGCTTCATCTATTATCATGCGCTGTATATTTAGGCCTACATATTCCTGGCATTTGAACTAACCTGTGGCGTTTTGCAGTTTTTTTCTGAAGTTCAGCTTCTTCGTGTGGCTTTTGAAATCGATGTATTTCAGCTTCACTTCCTCGGGGCTTCGCAACGTCTTGCCCGTCGCGTTGACTACTGCTGTCACCTCCTCCCACGCTCTTAGCTTCATTTGATGGGTCACGGTGGCAGTCAGGGGCCCCTCTAAGGTCTCCTGGTGAAGCTAAACATTTGCAATGAGCGCCATGAGCTCATCATGGGTGAAGTTTGGCCTCCTTTTCTTGGAAACTGACGACATTCTTGCAGTAATGTCAAAAAACCGCGCTCTTCTGCTGGGTCTTTGTTTACATGCTACGTGATTGGCCGAAGACGCCTAAAGCATTGTGTATGGCGGTCGCTGATTGGTCCAATTCTTTTACCAGACCGCCAAGATTGCCATCTGTTGGCTACCATTGGAACTAGAGTGGTAATTTCGATTTACGATTGTAACACTGACAAGGTGAGTTACCATTGCTTAGTGAATACCGCTTTACCATTACTGGTACCTGCTGTGGTAAATGACTCCTGGTAAATGCGTTACGATCGTATGTTAGTGAATCCGGGCCCTGGTCTTCTTGAGCGGGGGATTGTAGATGTTAAGGTTAATAGCCTTGCCGCTACTGAGGATGTTAGTAGTTTGCAGGATATCGAAGGTCTCTGGTTTTGGCCTGCAGGATGTAGTCACCCTTTGGTGTCAGCTTCGTGGAGACCTGCAGGGTAGGAAAGTCCATCTCAAGAGCGAGAAGAGCAGCAGTGGAGGAGAAGTCTTCAGACTGGGAAACAATGAATTGAGTGGTAAGAGAAGCATCACTGAGAGAGGCTGTCGATGGTTTATCGAGAGCAGTTGATGTAGGCTGCGACGACACAGGTGATTCCGCTCCGCTGGTCGTAGCGTCCATCATTTAAGTGGGGGGCTCCGAGGGTTCATGTACTGTCGAGGGGGCAGATCCTGCCTGGAGACTGACAGTGCCAGAAAGATCTTGAGGTTGAGTGGGAGAAGACTTTTTCTTGACCTTCCACATCTTGAAACAAACCTATGATGGCTCACTTCCCTGCCAAATTCCTCATTAATACCTATAAACAATAAAATGAGGAAAACGACCCTAATAAAGAAAACCCGTCTCCAAAGCTTAAAGCAGCCAGTCTACTGGCCCACTTTGTGGCACTGCCCGCAGGGTTCACCTTCTCTTTGGAGGGGACACTAAAAACCAAAAAAAAAAAAAAAAAAAAAAAAAAAAAAAAAACAAGGGAAAAGAAAACTCTTATCTCTTTAAAGTGGACAGGAATCTGTCAGAATTTAAATTATTCTTCAGTGGCCGACGATCTTGCAGCTGTGCAGAGGTGAGTCCTTCGCTCACTACATAGATGGCCAGCTCCCGGGGATGCCGGAACCGTAGTCCTTCGCTGACAGCGTGGATGACGAGTTCTTCGACGACTCAAATCAACTCTCGCTTGGCATGAAAGTAACCAGCTTAGCATAGAACACGGGCGCAGCTCGCACCCGATGTTGATGAGGACCTTTGCTGAACGAAAGATCTTGCTGCTACAGCGGCTGCGAGGGAGGAGGGGGGTAATGCACTATTCACTACCCGTGAATTAGGTAGTCCGGGTTCTGCTTTCGCCACCCGGTTATTGGTGCTAGTTAAGGTGGTCTTATTTTGTTTGATTTTGTATTGAGTTTACATTTGGTTAAAGTTTATCTTGGGGGAGGTGCCATAGAGATTGTTTGGAAAGATTCCTCTGATTCTAGTATGATGCGGGCACAAGTTGCTGCTACAGTTCTTCTCTATGAGGTTTCTATGTCTGGTACATCCCTGAAATTGTGTGGTCTAATGTGATAGACTGCCTGACAGTCTAGTAGGTAGTGTGTTAGTGGATGGCGCACCACAGTCTGACAATGATTGCACTCTTTTGGCACTCGTTCATTAATCTCCCAGCTACAAGGATAGCCTAGCCGTAGCCTGTGGATGATAACAGCATCCTTCCTGGACATGGAAGAGGGGATGGTGATGGTTTCGTATTCGGTGACAGTTTTGTACCAGGTCGCGGAAGGTGAACCTGCTTGAACTCAGACTTGGTGTTGGATGAGTGCAATTTGATTAGCAGTAATCTTGGCTCTGTTTTTGATCTGGCTGATGCTTGGTTTAATCGGCTGTATGTGAGTTTGGTGGAGGCTGGATTTGGCTGCTGAGTCTACACGATCATTGCCTTCATTGCCTGACTGGGAATCCACATTATTCGGACTGTCTTACCTTGTTGAGTCAGTTGTTGTAGCTTGAACAGAGTTGATGTTACTAAATAAACATTGTCTAAGTGAGCATGGTTCTGTAAGGTGTGAATGGCAGAGAGGGAGTCAGTGAAAATACAGACTGTAGGTTTTGTACAGGATAGTGCATATGTCAATGCTGATCGAATGGCAAACAGTTCTGCCTGGAGGATGGAGGAATCATTGCTGAGTCTCGATGCCTGTACATAGTCGTTGCAAAGAAATGCACCTCTGGCTTTGCCTGATTCTGGATCAACAGACCCATCAGTGTAGATGACAGTCATGTCTCTGTCATTCTCAATTGAAGAGATAGTATCTCGTAGATTCTGGAGGTCATTTGGAAAGCAGTTCTTCTTAGGTCTCGGGAGACTAATAGAAAAGCTGCAAGTGGTGGTTCCTAGGGATTTGGTTCTGCATATCCATGGTGTGGTGCATCAATGCTGCGGGACAGTAGAGCAGGAAGGAGGTTGAAGGAGGTGATGCTTTGGTGGATTTCATGATGCCAGGGAAGGACGCGGCGATGAGGGGCTAGGATGGCTAGGATTCGTCTTAGAGAATCTCCCAGGGGAGACTGTCTATAATTGGAGACTATCTTGCAGACATGACCTGCTACGATCTGCTGGATTCTTGTATGCATGGGAACTAACTTGGCCTCCAGACGCAGGTTCACGAGGCGCGTCCACCTAGGGGCACCGAGGATGACACGCATGCACCTGTTTTGGATGGTTTCAAGTTTATTAACCTGGGCTGGGGTAAGAGACAGTAGGGAAAAGGAGCTGTAGTCTATGAGCGACCGGATAGCATGTACATAGAAAGATCTTAAGACATGGAAGCCAGCTCCTAGTCTTGTTGTGGTGAGTCGTCGTAAGACATTGATTCTTGCTTTGATTTTGTCCATTTGAGTTTCTTCTTCAATACGACGAGACGGTGCTTAAGTTCACGGACTCTATCGTTGTAAAACCAGGCATTCTTGTGAGTGAAGACACTGGTGCCTACTTTGGGGATGGCTTGGTTGGCTGCATGGTGGAGGGCGGCAACAATCTCTTTTTCCTGGTCTTCTAAGTCATGAGCTGGCACGCGAGTTTCCGCCCATTCTTCCATTAGGTAAGAAAATTTGTGCCAGTCAGCTTTCCTGAAGTTCCAGCGTGATTCGGGAGCGCACCTCTGTAGACGAGGTAGGTCGACAGTAATGGTGGATGCAAAATGATCAGAGGCTAAGTATGGATGTAGAGACCAGGTTGTTAAAGGTAGTAATGCCGTGGAGACGAAGGAGAGGTCTAGTACGCCCCCTCTGAGGTGTGTGGACACGTGTTTGTTGAGAAGAGAGATAGCTGGGAAAGTCTGGAGCATCCAGTCAAGGTAACATCCAGCTCTGCATAATTGTGAGGCAGAGGAGGACAACGGGTTATTCCAAGTCAGACAGTGAGCATTGAAATCTCCACCCACTATGGACGGGGAGGTACTGACAGCAGCAAAAAGGTGATCTAATTTGAGGGTTGCACCGAGTCTGGGTGGTCGATATATATTGTAAATGTGTAATTTGGTGTTGTGCAGGGATATGGTGACAGCTAGACTTTCTTCTTCTTGCCCACAGGAAGCAGTTATCTGGAGAGGCTCAGCATGAATGTTTCTCCGGACTAGAATGGTTAGTCCCCTGCTACGACCTTGGCTGTGAAATTGATGGAATCCTTTATAGTTCGGGATGGTGATGCTGGTTTGAAGAAGAGTTTCTTGCAGCAGAACGACATCGTAACGTTGTTCAGCGAGTGCAAGTGTGAGTAGAGGCAACTTGGCTCGTAAACCATGGATATTCCACTGGAGGAGTTTGATCTTTTCTTCTACATTTGGGTTATTGGCTATCGTCGGAGTTAGTACTGAAGTTAGAGTCTGCATAATCATTCGGGGAAGGTCCGTCAGGTATGTGGATTACCGGTGGAGTTCCGTGTTTAGAAGATTGAACAGTGATTGTGTGGAGAGGTGGAAAGTTAAGGTCAAAATCCTCGTCATTTGCGGTTTGGTTGTCGGTGGAATACTGGTTCAGTTGAGGTCCTGCTACAAGAGATGAGCAACTACTCTTCTTGAGTTTTTCGCTTCCAGAGGATGATTACCTGAAACGTTTCCTTTGTGAGAGTCCTTCTGAAAGTGTGGATTCAGTGTCATGGGAGGACACCGCAGACAAGGTGAGGTTTGTATGGTTTGATGGCCCGCTGGGTTATAAAGAAGTACTGGGAGCTTCTTCAGGTGGCGTAGCTTGCGCGATGTTTGGGTGGTCGGCAACTGATTCCGGTGACGCGTCTGAGGGTCCTGCAATTTCTGCAGGTTTGACAGCGAGGATGGTCTGTATAACCGTTTGTATGTGTTCTCAGTTGGCGTGCTTGCCGACAAGGGCGAAGCCCATCTGCAGGATCGTGGTTAAGAACTCCATGTCTTGGGAGTTGTTAGCACTGCCACAACTGGAGCATTTACTGGACGGGAAGATTACAAGAGTAGGAGAAGGATACTGTTTAGTTGTTGGGGGTAGTCTTGACCTTGTGGATTTGGTGGCAGAGGAATAAAGTCGAGATGTAGAGAGAGAGTCAGCCGGGGAACTGGTGTTCCATGCATGAATCTTTCTTGTGTAAGTCCTAGGAGGCCGTTGGTCTGATGAGGGAGCTACTCTAGAAGGGAGGGCAAGAAGTCGGAGCCTCTCTGGGCATATTGGGTTCCAAGCATGATGGGAGGCCCCACAATTGGGACACTTGGCAGTGGTAGGGTGACCTTCTTTCAGTTTGGTAATGCATAAGTCGGTGAGATGGGGTTCGGAACAGACTCCACATCTTGCCGTACTTCTGCATTTCGAAACGTGGTGATTGAAGCATTGGCACTTCCCACACCTGATAGGTTTTGGGTAGAACTCCCTCAGTCGGAAGGTTCCAAATATACCCAAATGAAGCTCTGCTGGAGGATCACCCAAAACAGTGACAAGCACTTGTCGAGTTTCTTCTTTAGACGGATGAGCTATAAGGCATGAGGCAGAGTCGATGAGAGGGTGTTCTTGAAGACGACTGAGTGGGAATCCAAGCGGATAACCCTCGAGGACCATCTTGGTTTTCTTGGGTGGAGGGCAGTATGGGGAAAGATTGATGGTCTTTCCAGTGCTGAGTACTTTAGTATTGTGTAGGATCTGAAGAGAATCTGGATTTATTGGTTTGAGAATGTAATCTCCTTTGTTGCTGATGTTGGTGGATACTTTCAGTGAGGGAAAGTCCTTCTCCAGA
>NW_027213066.1:105000-125000 GCF_042767895.1 Penaeus vannamei | reverse complement strand
GAGTGGGGGAGGAGAGAGACAGAGTAGGGGAGGAGAGAGAGAGAGGGAGAGAGAGAGAGAGAGTGGGGGAGGAGAGAGAGAGAGAGAGAGTGGAGGAAAAGAGAGAGAGAGAGAGAGAGAGAGAGAGAGAGAGAGAGAGAGAGAGAGAGAGAGAGAGAGAGAGAGAAAGAAAGTAAGAGCGAGAAAGAGGGAGGACAGAGAGAGGGGGGGGGGGAGAGAAGCCGTTAGATTTTAAACACGTTCTGGATCTGATTCCCACGCCGCCGTTTCTAGACTGAAGTGTAGGACAGTTTCGCCGCACCTTTTGAGCCCGGCAGTGGCAATCTGTGACGTCACTCCCAAACCTGGGACGTCCGGGGCCATAGACTAGGTGATGGTGGGCGTCGTAGTAATGCACCTCTAGACCAGGCTTTAATATTAATCTAATTTTTTAATCCTACACATCCGCAGAAGGGACAAGTTAATCCCACCAATATTGTATATATTTACACAAATGATCAAATATTCTGATAAAGGAAATAACATAATCCCACGAGGAATCTTTGAAGTTCAGAGGCTGCGGGCATGGAACTCATATTTACAGGTTAGTGAAGCAAAAATTATATGGTCAAGGTCACACAAGTTGACGTTTTAAATCAAATATGAACCAGAGTTTTTCTCAACTACTTTACTATAAAATTAACAAGTATACTTTTCTAAGGACCTCCTGAACAGCATCCTGAAGAAAACATGTTTCCCTCCTCCAACACGATTCAACGCAGCAAAGAGCTGTCCGAGAAACTGCGCGATGGATATTAATTGATGAATGTCATTTTTTTACTTGAGTGTCATTGAAATAAAGATTGATTTTATAGTTGTTAGGGCAGTTTCGTTACCCATTTTACTACTATAAACAGATCGTTATCATGAAAAGATAGGATATTTCCTAAATAATCGTTTCCCTTATAAGTAGGCCTGCTTGGGCCTCGTAATTATCATATGAAGATCAAACTGCATCTTGAGTGACTGACTACAACTTTCTATAACAATCACCTTTTCTCCAATCAATAAAAAATGAATATCAGTTGTCAGAAAAATCTTTTAACAATGCAGTGTCTGAATGCAAATTACAAGGTTTATTTATCCACGTAAATTTTATATCGGACTGCAAATCTTTAGGTAATATCTTTAATACTGTCTTCTATATCATATGCGTAGGGACATGAAGGGTGAATGTTGATTAGATATCTTTTGGATGATTTGTTGCTTATTTCCAGGTATGAGTGGGAGACTTGCTCCAAACGCTACTCTACACAACATGCAACAGTTATGTGTGAAGAGAACATTGCACAGAAATGTTTCAAAATACCACAGATTTTTCAGCAATAAAAAGACAACATACCTCAGCTCCCACCCTTTAGATTTGTAAAACTTACCACACGCCCAGAAATACGAGACCAGCAGGATCTTCACATCAACAGCAGAGGGCAGAACCATCACTATATCACAGACTAGGAACATCAAAAGAATTGATAAATTTTAAGAGACAGTCCATTAACTTAAGATTCCAAACAAATAATATTTGAAACAGATAATCTTAAAGAAATGTGTACAGAAAATTGAGGTACGAAATTTCTTACTTTGATATGATGCTAGTCTTATTTTTCAATTTTGGGAACATTGGGAGGCATATGAAGAATTGATTAATAATATGAATAAGTTTTAAATTCCTTGTCTTCAATCATATAAGTACGTCTACGATGAAGGGAAGGAAAAGGTGGTCTTAAGAAGCATCTGAGAAGTTTATATTATTATTTACAGAACACTTTAAACAATTAGGAGGCAAAGCAGTACAGAGATAAAAAAGGCATAAGATAATTAGCATTATGAAAACATTAGTAAGAGTCTCAGTTTCATGAAATACACATTGAATATAATAGATATTTTGAATCCTAAGAGATGTCTAAAATAGTTTCTTAAATGTGATTACCAAAAACATGACATTACAAAAAGAAAGAAAGAAAAAACATGAAATCTCCCTAAAGAGCGAATTTCACGCGCAACATTTCTCTTCCCTCCGACATGTTTACATGACAACGGTGGTGGTGAAAGAATACTAAGTACGACAGCTTTTACTAAACATTATTGTCGCGCCGTCTGGCAGCGGAGAGTGTCGTCTTCGGTACGGTCACGGTGGATTAGGATTAAACTAAATACGGTATTAAGAGTTAAGGACGCTACAGAAGACGCCCTATGACTCCGCCCCCATAAATAGGGGCGGAGTCATAGGAAACTGTAGTACAACACCTCTTGACGCCGGAAAAAGGCCTATACTTAATGCATGCCTGGCCAGTGGATATTTTCCGAAATCTTCCAAGGAAGCCATGATTACACTAATTCCAAAACCAAGCAAACAGCCTAACAGAATAGAGAACTTCAGACCAATATCATTATTGGAAATACCCGGAAAAGTTGCAATCGCTTATGAACAAATTGCACAGGCCCTTGCACAAAACCAACAGTGCAATATCACGAGAGATGTGTCAAAGGCATTTGACAAAGTATGACACTCTGGCCTCAAACATAAAATCATTGATTTGCAGATGCCAGAACTTATCACGAAAATATTATGCAACTTTCTCGATGGAAGGAGAGCATATATCAAGACAGGCAGTCATGTAGGCAATACCATTAACCTCAAAAGCGGGGTACCACAAGGAGGTGTAATCTCGCCAACCCTGTAAATCTTATACACCTGCTTACCATCTCCCACACAACATCATAACTATATTGCCTATGCTGATGACGTCACTCACCTAGTAACACACCCCCACCAAATCCAAAATAATCATGACCTTGCAAACCCACAAAGCCATCCAGAGCGTTAACCAAATAGGAAAGCAATGGAAAATAAAGACTAACAATACCAAGGCCCAAATGATTGCAACAGGCAAATTAAAACCCCTCCCCATAACCATTAACAACAACGAAATAGAATTCAGTCAAAGAAGGAAGATGTTTGGTCTATTAATCACAAACAAAGGAATAGTTCCTCACATAAGAGAACGTATCAGCTTGGCAAACTTGCAACTTGAAAAGTGCAAACGCTTCTCAGGATGCAATGAGAAAATAAAGCTGCAACTATATGTCACTCATTCGACCAATAATAGAATATCCCCCAGTGCCTCTGAACACAGCTTCAAATACACAATTGCTCAATCTACAAAGCATTCAAAATAAAGCACTGATCTGGGCATCTGGAGCGAGATACCCAGACATTCCATCTGCAGAGGAACTACATGATAGATATAATATTGACAGAGCAACATTGACAGAGCCACGTCCTCTGTATAGCAGACGAAAGTTGTTATGGCGAGATCGCCACGCAATACAGGACGATCCAGATCCCTGACCTGTAAATAAAATGTAAATAAAATGTGGATATCAGAATATATACATACATCTATACTGACGACAAATGCAAATACAAATAATAAAACAAGTAAGAAGAGGAAATAATTGGGAACCAGGGGGGGGGGGAGATATAAAGTTCCGATGTTTGAAATAAGTAGGAGATTGAAAGTAGGGGGCGAAATCCCTTGCATGTCGTTTCGTATTGTTTCGTTCATGCCTGAGATTTAGTTAAGGTGGCAGGAGGCAAGCCTGTGTGGACTTCCACTGAAGCTATGTGTTAAGATTTAATAATATCGAATTTATTGAGTTTATTGTTTTAATTATTTTTATTAAAGTTTAGTATTTTATTATTTTTTGGTTTGTTAACCATGAGCACAATTCAAACAACTAGTGAGGAGCAAGAACAATATTTAGGGTTTTATTTTTATATATTTTTATATTTTACTTTTTACTTTAATTGCTAAAACAAACGATTTTTTTTTTTTGGGGGGGGGGATTTTGTTATATTGAAGTTTTTATTTGATTTTCTTTATATGTATAACTAAGGCATCATGAACTAAACAAACAAAATTGGGCATCAATAATAATGGATGATGAAGGGGAAGGGTAGCTAGATAGATGCAAAAAAGAGCAGTCGGTGAGGGTGAGGTGCGCGGGTGAGTGGGTGACGTGGGAGGTGACACGGTGGTAACATGGTTGGCATAGTTACGGTGGACGAATCGTTTGGGTTACTGAATGCTTTGAAAACTTCGGTCTGACTATTGCAAGAGGGAAGGAGTCTAACGTAGAGCATAATTAGGAAAATAACATAGAACATAACATAGTACATAACAGAACATAACATAGAACATAATATGGAACTTAACGTAATATAAACATGTGATAGAACAAAACAATGAATTATAACATAACATCAACAGGGTGATGTAAAAGATTGATATCGTAAGGATACTAAGTATTGATAGTAGCAAAATGACAAGAACGGGAGTGAACATTACGAGATATTGAACTGTTGGGCCAACATAAAAGCAATTAACAGTGAGCAGCCGCATATATACGTATACATACATATATTCATATATAAATATACATATATACCTACATATACACATACATGCACTCAGCCACATCTCCATCCTGCTCGTCCTCTGACTCGCGTGTCTGCCTTATGCAATTGCAATCCCATAATCACAGTCAATCGAGTCAGAGTCCGTAGCAAGTTTGTAAGATGTTCAATCCTTGAAACAACTCCGTGTATAATTCGACAATGAAGATCCCACGACCACTAGGCGGGCCGAGGCGGGCAAAGTGAATCTGATCCAGCTCTGTTTGATTGTTGGTCAACTGATCCATCATTATAGAGATCTGCGAGATCTTGTTCATCCTCAAAGGAGTGGATTTTGTTCTCTAAGTTGGAGAGGTCTGAAGCAGGTCTGTGAATTGCACCGAGGAAGGGTTCGTGTGATGACAGAGAATATGGGAGGATTCCAAGGTTTTGGGGAAGAGTAGGCAGGATGTGGCTGATCAGATCCTCTGTCCTACATGACTTGGGTGAGATTTAGTTGTTCTATAGAACGAAGGACTTGCTGGTGCCATGGAAACCTAGGAAGATGAAAGTCTTGAGGATGAAAAATAAGTCTGCGGAATTTCGTATCTATTGTTGAAGGGTTGGACCGAGAAACGAATTTTCCGACCCGAGTTGCGACTTGGAGAGTCATTCTAGTTTCGAGGGAGACAAGCTTAGTCTCGAGTCTTAAGTTGTCCAGTCGGGTCTACAAGGATGACTCTCATACATTTGTTCTGTATGGTTTCGAGTTTGCTGACTTGGTCTGGAGTTAAATTTAGGAGGGATGTTGCACTATAATCAATGATGGAGCGAATACCTTGGATATAAAAGGTTCTGAGAACATGGAAACCGGCCCCCATATCTGTGGCTGATAGTCTGCGTACAACATTGATGTGAGACTTAGTCTTCTGGAGAACATGGCGAAGCTGGGTCGAGGAGTCACATTGGTTGTTGAAGAAGACACCAAGACATTTGTATGATGATTCCCATGCAATTTGTTGTGTGTCGATGTATAGATATTGATTTGGGATCCATCTTTTGAGTTGCAAGGCCTTGGTCTTATTAGTGTTGATCTTAAGGCCGAAATCTTTGCATTTAGAGAATACGGTGTCTAAAGTTTGTTGGGCATTGGTGAGCCTGTATCTACCAGCTGATATCACTTGAATATTGTCAGCATAAGCAAGAATATGCACGTCCAGTGGGGTTTCAATGGAGAGTAATTCTGCTTCGAGAATGTTAAATAGAAATGGACTTAGTATTCCTCCTTGAGGTGTGCCATTTTCAAATTGAAGAAGGTTGGATATGTGCCCCTGAAATCGTACTCATGCTTTCCTTTGTGTAAGATAGTCATTGCACCAGGCTAGTAGCTTGCCTACTATTCCTCTTCTGGCGAGTGTGCTAATGATGGCCTCTTTCGCTAGTTCAAAAGCTGTTTCAAGGTCAAGAAAGATGACTACAGTATCTTTTCCGTCCATAAGGCTGTGAATGGAAGCAAGGTTGTCTCGGGCAAAGGTGTATTGGTGTAGGTGGTGAATTAGAGACCTTAATGTTTTTAGAACAGCTCTTTCCATAGTTTTACTGAGGCAGGAAAGGAGTGATATTGGACGATATGCACCTACCTCTTGCTTTGGTATTGGCTGAATGACTGCCTCTTTCCAACACTTAGGAAGGCAGCCAGCTGTGAGGGGCAGATTGAAAAGATGTAGCAGGATTTGAGTGGCATGTGAACCAAGATGGGATATCATGGAGTAGGAGATCTTGTCCTTGCCAGGGGCCGTGTCACTCCCTGCTTTGATGGCAGTCTGCATTTCCTGGACAGTGAAGGGTATGTCTGCTTCCGCAAATGTGTTGGTAGCATCCGTGATGAACCAAAGTCTGTATGGTCTTAGAGTATTGAGTCTATGGATGATTGATCTTCTTATGTATATTAGAGTTTCCTCTGGTTTTGAAGGATGTGATGAGGTTGTCAGCAATACCTTGTGCCTGAGGATGACAAGGCTGTTTTTTGTATTTTCCAGAGGCGATGCTTAGCATAGTCCAGAGTTCATGAAGGGACGTGTGGGTGTTGATGGACTCGCACCACTGAAGCCACACTCTAGTGCGGATTTCGCGAATCTCGTTCCTTGCCATTTTGGTCGCTGCCCTGAGGCTTGCCAATAGCATGGGAGAGGGGTGCCGTCTAAGTATTCGTCGATTTTGTATGAGACGATGTTTAAGTTCCTTCACTCTGCTGTTATGGAACCACTTGTCTTTCTGTTTATACGAAATAGAGTTGGCTGCACCATGAATTGCATTAACGAGATCCTCCACTAGTGTATCAATATCATCAGCTGGAGAGTAAGTTGAGGCCCATTCATCCATGAAGGCAGTGAAACGACTCCAATCTGCTCTTTTAATGTTCTATCTAGGAATGGGCGGAGGAAGTTGTAGGCGAGGTGATATGACACTGGCCTGATCTGCAGGTATTGTTTGCTGAGCCAGTGGCAGAGTTGTTCCAAATTGAGTGATGTGCATTGAAGTCCCCACATAGGACGGACGGGGTACTTCCCAAGGATGGAAATATGTGATCCAGTTTCAGCTTGGCACCGTTTCTTAGGGGACGGTGTATGTTGTAGACCTGTAATTCAAGGTTCTGAAGTGCTATTGTAAGGCCCTAAGACTCTGCTCCTGGACCACAGGGCAGAAGTGGTTCCATTGTTTTGGCATGTATATCATTTCTAACTAGAATGGAAATGTCACGATTGGTGCCTAGAGTATGAAGGTTATGGAAGGCTGTATAGTTGGAGAGGTAAAGATCTAATTTTAGGAGGGTTTCTTGTAGGACGACTACATCATATCTGTGCTCAGTAAGGGAGTAGATTTGACTGAAGGCTATTGATATTCCATTAAAGTATGGTGACCTCTAGCTGTTGTCCATTAGTGTTCATAGTCTGAAGAATTTCCTTGGTCAATGTCTGTCTTCATATCTAAGATCAAGTTGTGCATGCACAGGGTCTCCTTCAGGAATATGGAAGACTGGGGGTGATCTGTCATCCGAGGCGAGTATTTCTGGGTTACAAAGGGATATGGATGGGTAATCTGTTAGCGGAAGCTGACTGGCCGTGATGGCGTCAACAGGGAATCATCTACTATGATGATTTCTTCTCTCTCAGAGTTGGCGGCCTGGATTGAGTGTTCACTTCCTGATAATGAATGCTGCACACGCTTATGTTGAGCTTTGCCATCTGGAAGTCTTTGTGGCTCTCGAGCGTACTTAGGAAGTTTAATAAGACTAACTTGTCCGATATTGGTCGAGTTTCCTGATGAGGTACTAGAAGTTTGATCAGAGGGTGTGGTGGTGTCTGTAGTGGGGTTGTCCTGAGACTCTTGTGGCTTATCTGAGTCAGTGTCAGGCGAGGGAACAGTCTCTAGTTTATTTGGTGAGGGAGGATTCTCCTCTTGAGTGTAGACTTATCACTTGAGCAAGAAATCTTGCCTAAAATGTCTGATGCTGAAATTTGTAAGAGGCTAGAATCCCCCTGTCTGCCAAGAAGTGCTAAGCCCATTTGAATTACAGAAGCAAGTAGAGCGACTTTCTTAGGGGCTCATTGTGGTGTCCACATTTAGTACATGGGACTGAAGGAATGGAGATGGGCTGAAGCCTATTTGGAGTGTCAGGAGTAAAGGCCGGAGAAGTTTTGTTGAGTGGTGGTTTGATAGAGGGTTGTGGAGTTAAGGGATTGCCCCAAGCTTGAGGTGTTTAACTCTCTCAGCGCAAGAGGGGTTCCAGGCATGGTGTTGTTTTGCACAATTTGGGCATTTAGCTGCTATCTTTTTACCATTCTTAATCTTAGCCAAGCAAACGTCAGTGGCGTGAGTCTCAGAGCAGATACCATATCTCGGTTGGGCTCTGCACTTTGATATGTGGTGGTCAGGGCCCTGACACTTTGTGCATCTCAATGGTTCTGGGTAATATGGCCTGAGGTGAAAAGTACCGAAAATACCAAGGGATATTTCTGTAATGGGTTCCCCTTGTATAGTGACTAGAACTTGTCTTTTATCCTCTTTGTTTGGTCGGAAATTCAACCGTGTTGCCGACTTGATAAGGGGGTGTTTCTCTAATCTATCCATGGGGAAACCCCTCCAGAACCATTTTGGTTTTGTTTAGAGGTGGAGTGTAAGTGAGCAGGTTGACGCTCTTCCCTGTAGTTAAGGTGGTGATGTTTACCAAGATATATGTCTCAGCATTTTTCGCTTGAAGGATGAACTACCCTTTTTGGTTTATCTTTGTAGAAACTTGAAGGGATGAGTTATCTTTTTCCAGGGACAAAAGAGCTTCTATTGCCGTAGGAAAATCTGAAGATGGAGTCATAAATCTTTGGGTGAGATATGGTGGTGTCTGAGAGGGACAAGACCTAAGGGGGCTGGATGTTCTCACACCCACTGGTGGTATTCCTGAGGTGTCCATGTCTTCTATTTGGTCTTGGGAGAGACTCTGCTTGTGTGACCAGAGAGACATTCTCTTGAGTGGGTGGGGCAGAAGTAGCCTTCTGAGTTTTGTTCTACGCTTTACCCATGATGCGCAACAAACTGAGATGGCTCACTTCCCTAACCTATTTGTTTCCCACTACCTAAAAACAAAGGGAAAGAAACATAACCCTACAACAAAACCCTTCTCCTGAGCTTAAGGCAGCCATCTAATGGCCCCCTTTGTGGCACTGCCCACAGGGTTCACCTTTACTCAGGAGGGGACACTAAGATAAAAGTGGGCAGGGAATACTGTAGAAAACAGCAGAGAGATGAAGAACACTGAAGAGGGAGGCAGCTCGCGGTGGTCTCCGAAATTCTAAAGTAGTCCTCAGATCAGGAAAGTCAGCAATAGTCCAGAAAAAGAGAGTTCGAAGGTGTCCACAGTCTTCTAAGTTCAGGGAATATCTGCAGGTTTACTGTTGAAGCCTTGGATCCCTCGCACACGACGTGGATGGCCAGTTCTCGTGGACGCCGGAGCTTATCCCCTCGCACACGGCGCGGATGGCCAATTCCGAGGGAAGGAGAGTCCAATTCGGACGGGAGCGTGAGCGACTATTCTGCTATGTTGTTCCGGCTGTGACGACAAACCTCTCCTGATCGTTGTAACTTTTTTTTTTTTTTTTTCTTGTATACCGAGTTTCGCTTTTTGCACCCGGTTGTGTGGAACACTTTATTTCAGTGTCCCTTTTGGTTACAGGCAATTAACTTTATTTATTAGGTGACGTGTGTCAAATACAGTGGGCGAAAGATCGGCCTTTTTTGGGGAGTCGCACTCCCGATGTAGAGATGACTGCCACAGAAACATCAGAAAGAAGGCGGAAACACCCTCCTCCCAGAGGCCGGTCCCCCTAGCCTCCCGAGACTGCCAACAGGAACTGGCCGTCCATGACGCTCCGAAGTCGCGAAGCTCCTCGCGAAGCTCCTCCTCTTCTCCCTACAAAAGGCTCGCTCCGGCGTTCTTCCACTGGGGCCAACCTAGGCAGCAACCGCTAAAGGGGGCTGCAGGGCCCGTGGCAGAGGCCCCAACTCTGCCCTGACACCTTACTTAGGTGCCTCGTGCCCTGCAGAAAGGTGGCCGGCCCTAGTAAATACTAGCCAGAGCTCGCCGACCGTCAGGAGAAAGGGGGCGAAGAGGGCGCCGTAAAAATTCCAACTCCGACGTCGCACCACGGTGAGGCAGCAGTCCCAGATGGAGGCGACTCTTCGCCATGACTCGTCTCCCGGCAGCCGCAGACATCCCGTAGCAATCTTTCCTTAGGATGGTATCAAGAGAGCATGATTCCGTTAAGAGGAGAAACCGTCAATTATGAATCTGGCGAGAGGTGGCAGCTCGTCCATTGGTGGGGAGAGAGCTGGAGAGATGTGAACGCCACGGCCGCCGGGAGAAGAGTGCCCCAAAGGATAAAAAAAAAAAAAAAAAAAAAAAAAAGGCTCCAAAAAATCTCCCGGCGGCCGCGGCGGCAACATCTCTTCCAGACTCTCCTCTCCAAGAACTCCATTCAGCTCCACGCGAGCTACCTCACCGACATCGTTTGCAAGCTTCTCGGACCCTTTCAACGAGTGCTGCCTTCGATAGTTCTCCTCTCCTCGTTCCTTCAATGCTGTCTGCGGTCGCCGGGGGGCGGGTCACTCCCGAAGGACATCTCCGGCTCCTGCTGCTCGTCTGGGCTTCGTGGGCGCCGACTCTCCTGCGTGACAGGGGTGTTTCGCTGCTCCTGGGCAGTATATCCCGGCTTTCCTGGGGTTCTTGTTGGTGCTGCCTTTTCGTCGGCGGTCCGGGAGCGGGGCCTTCTACAGCGCCCTCTTCACCCACATCTCTTCGAGTTCGGGAGCGCCGGCTAGTACAACCGAGGCCGGCCACCTTCCCGCTCGGCTGCCGGTTGGCCTCGGTAGGGGAACGTTGGCGGATCTCCGGCAAGAGGAGAAGAGGAGGACGTCTGCGAGGGACTCGTGATCGTCGAGCGCCGTGAGCGGGCGGCGTCCGGCAGCCGTCTCGGGTAGCTGGAGGGCGCAACCCTTGGGAATGGCGATTCCCGCCTTGGATCGTCGGGACGGAGAGAACGAGGTGTCATCAAAGGGGTCTCAAGCTATTCGTGGCAAGGCTGGAAGCCTGGAGTCTCTACCCTTGACCACCAGGGACCACCACCGTGGGGAACTTCCGTGGACGTTGAAACGAGATTTACTTATTTTTACAATAATATAAATATATTTACTTTGCATTGTTGTCTTTATGTTTATTACTGCAGTCCTCAATCCCTGGAAAAATGATTAGTTTTACTTAATATTGAAAACACATTCACCACTGAAAAACACTTAACTGCTGGTTCCCGCCTCCAAAGCATTGAGGGAGGTATGGGAGATGACACGGGGAGTCATGCTCGCACGGCCCTGGCTACAGGTACGCTCTCTCCCAATTCACGGGCTAATTAACTTTTTCAAGGCTATTCTAGCAGTAAGCCAGAAATCCTTACGGAAGACTGCATGTCTAGAGTAGCCCTTGTTGCAAGTATGTAGAGAGAGGCCGTAGTCGAGCTGCATTTTCTTTTTTGGATTTACCATTGTGTGCACGGTGATGAACGGAGGATCGAGTCCGCTTATTGTAAGATAAGTAATGTGTACACCAGCAGTATATGCAGGTTCTGTTATATTTTTGTCTTAAATGCATTTCGTCCACGTTACTATATTAAATATTAGCCATTATGTATTTGTTTAATTTTCTTTTATTGGTATGTTCTTAGTTTAGCAAGGAGTTGTGCCCAGGCTCCTCTTTTCCACACGGGAAGTGTTAACGGTTTATTGTGAAACCCCGTTGTGGACTTAAAGTAACACTAGGGATGCTTGCGTACTATGAATATTAAAGACAGCAATATTTATCCCAGACCCACCGTGCCTTCGGAGAGTGCTTACCGCTCGGCCCGCTCCGTCGGCACATCTGATTAAATAATTATAAATAATATCTTGCCAAGTGGCCAAGCTTTGATGATCATTACAACGTGTTATTTTGGTGGAGCTTATGGGGATAAATATTGCAAATGGAATTTACCAGAGTTTCATGTGCGCTTAGGTGCATTGTTCATAGCGTCTCCGACTGCGTCAGATTGTTTAACGCGTGAGTTCCCTGTTTCCCTAACTAGCGTAGTTGCCTTGTTTCGTTCTTGAGCGTAGAATTTTAGCGTAAGCTTCAAGTCGCGTGTTGATGTTTAAAGTACTCGTTTTTCGTATTGATTAGTGTTCTTATTTTTGCTTCGTCGTATAATGTAGGGCTTGTAGTTTTAAGCTTCTTTGCTTGCCAGTCCTTTAAGTTTTAAGGAAGAACCTTTTATTCTGTTTTTGCTTTAGTGATTCATTTGTTTTAAGGAAGCATCTTTTATTTTCGCATCTTTTCGGGCGAGTCATTTAAGTATTTTAATGAAGCATTTTTTCTTTTATTTTCGCTTCTTTTCTGGGAGTCATTTAAATGTTTTAAGGAAGCATCTTTTATTTCGCTTCTTTTCTGGCGAGTCATTTGTTTAATAGGTGCTTCATTTATTTTGCATTGGCGATTAATTTGTTTTAGAAAAATCTTTTATTTCGTTCGTATTATGGCGATTACTTTGTATTTTAAGGAGTCGTCTTTTAGCTCGCCTGTGCTTTTTCTCCTTTTCTCGGGTATTTCAAATCGTTTCTCTGTTCCGTGTTTGTGTTTTCTTAAGTGTTCGTCTTTTTCAATTAGTTTCTTACCGCTTAGTCCGTTCCATGATCTAAGCGTAAATAGTTGTGCACTCTCGGAGACGTTATAATTCTGAGTGTTTTATATGTATTGATAGTTTATAAGTGAATTGATATCTTATATCTTTGGAAATCATTTTGCCGATTTTACGCTCACATAGTGTTAGCAGCGATTGTTCTTGCTTTGTGATTTTCATGTTTTCCTACGTTATAACCATAATCTTGAACCATGGGACCAAGTAAAAAGAGTGGTGAACGTCTTGTTAAAGACCATGGGCGTAATATAACCTCGTTCGCACAGCCCACTCCTCTTGGTGCTCGCTCAAACTCGCGAGACTTGCTGCCCGATGTGCAAAGTAATAATCAGGCTTATGTTGCCACTGCACAAGAACGATCGCATCATGATCAGCCCGTCCCCGATAACAATGACCTAGGTGCCGAGGCTGTGGGGCCGCGAACTTCGTCACGTGAGGTTTCCTTTTCGCAGTACCGAGTTACTGATGAAGAAAACCATCTTGGTTTGTCTATGTTTGGCGAGATAATTCTGCGATTTGATGCTATGATACGCGAGTTAAAGGAAGAAATTAACTCGATTAAGGAAGATGTGCGTGCTAATAGGGATCGCTTGACCGACGCAGAACTCGGTAATAACCAAACTCCGCGACGCGCACCTGGCGTGCGTGACGGTACAGGTACACTTCCCTCATCTGTACCTTTCCGAGGTCCTTCTATTTCTCATGCGCCGTATAGTGCCGCCCCTATGATGGTAATGCCTTCTTCAGGTATAAGTTTGTTCAAGGCCGAAATATCCGCGTCCCATCCCTTACAGCGATCGCAGGAGTTAGAGGCGTGGATGAAACAAATAGAGAATGTCACGCAACCCTCTACAGGGGAGGCAATGTGTCAGATGGCACGCATGATGTGTCGCGGAACACCTGAGGTAATAATCAATTTGAGTGCATTTGATGGCTTAACGGATTGGATAACGTTTAAAGCAAAGTTAAGGGAGAAATTCTGCGGTGTTTGTTTGCCTAATGATTTTTTACATTGCTATATCAACACCGCATATTACCTGATCAGAGTCCTTTTGATTATTACCTTAACCTGCAAGCCGCATTGTTACAAGGGGAACGGGATTATCCTAATGCAATCGGTGACCCGGATCTTCTCGCCCGCAGAGTGTTTTTACAAGGTATCCCTCAATGGATGCGTGAAGCTTTGGCGACGAGAAACGATGCACCTACAAACAAACTCGTGCATTGTGCTCAGCAGTTGTGAAATACCCGAGTCGGCGTTTCACACCTACAACCACGCCCACAACCGACGGGACACCGTCGCCAAGTGGTAACCGCTGATTTCAACCCCTACATACCCGCCTTGTACTGCCCCTACCACCGAACAACAGGCCACAGCCTCGCTGACTGCCGTGCATGAGTTCGGGAGGAAAGACGCTGTTTTCGCTGTAGTCAACGTGGACACCGCTTCGTTGTGTCCTGATGATCGCTCGGATCGGCCCTTTCAGCAGCGCCAGGGGAACTCTCGAGGCTCGTCTTCCGCTGGCGTCACGAGAATTAGCATTGCTTTGCAGACGGAGGACGGAATGCAACCAGGTTGCTGACGTCGATTATGAAGTCAGATCGAGGACGGCCGATGATCCAGCTGCTTGTGAATGGCGTCCCCATGAGTGCCTTTATCGACACTGGCTCTGCCTTAACAATAATTAAGGCTGAATACTTGCAACGATTCCACATCGCTAAGCATCACAGTTGCTACCGTGTGTTGCAAGGAATCTCTGGAGCACCGATGGAGGTAACTGAAGAGGTTGACGTACCTATGCAGTTGTCAGACTCTGCAAGTATTACTCATCGTCCTTCTGTGCTCAATACCCGCTTCCCTGGACACATATTACTTGGAATGGATTTTCTAAGGAGGTTTTCTTTCAGTTTCCATCACAAACCGCCGCCTCGCCCCAGTTACCTGTGCATCTTGGGCTGTCAACTCGACGTAAAGTTCACGAAACATTGCAGCCTCGCCCTTGCTAACCTGTCGGCGGAACCAAAGAGTACGGTCACATCAACCCACGGATGCCCGCTTCACTAAGCAAACTGAAGTACCGCCCGATAGCGCAAGCTTCGACCGTGACAGATGCCGAGATTGAAGTCACCCCTTCAACCCTCCACCTCATAATCCCCGCAAGTGTGACCAAAGTCGAAGATCGCCGAACTGATATCTGGGTGGTGAACACGACTACGCCCGGGTCAAGTGATCGCCCATGCAAACCCAATTGTTGCAGTGTATGCATCAGACTCCCGGCCTTTGGGAGGCCGTGACCATCTCGTCTCCTCATATTCCACGACCACCACTGTTCCAGAGGTTACATTTGAAGACACCTGACGAGCCAGAGTTTCTTGGTGATCTCGAAGATGATGAATTTGAAACGGAGTTTGGAATCCTGGATTTCGGATACGAGGCCTTCATTAACTTCCCTGACACGTTTTTATACGACAGCTCGACTTCTGACGATGAAGACATCGGTGAAAGCAAGGTCAGAGTTGACGTGGTCCTGGCGGTCGATGATGTGAAGTTCAGTCATTTAACCGAACAACAGCAGGGACAATTTCATGAGTTACTCAACAGGTATGCTGATATTTTCACAGAAGATAAGTCTGCTATTGGGACTATACCTGGGGTAGAACATACCATCGAAACTGGCGAAGCAAAACCCATCGTTACACGGCAATGGAGGCTTCTGCACGCGGTGAAGCAGACCATCAAAGAAGAATGCAGAAAGATGAAGGAAGCAGTAGTAATTGAACCATCATCATCCCCCTGGCTTTCTCCTGTCGTTTTGGTGAAGAAGAAAGATGGTACACCGCGCTTCTGCATAGATCACAGGAACCTGAACAAAGTCACTACAACCGATAGTTATCCTCTTCCAAGGATTGACGAACTTATTGATAATTTCAATGGGACATCTTGGTTTACATCCTTGGACGCAAGATCAGCTTACTGGACAATCCCTGTGGCCAAATCAGACCGCCCTAAAACGGCATTCTCTAATGGCCACCGTCTGTGGCAGTTCGCATGTTTACCTTTTGGTTTAGTCACCGCTCCTCCTACCTTCCAACGTGCCATTAATTTCATACTTTCTCCAGTGCTTGGTGAACATACTGTGGCCTATTTAGACGACATAGTGGTGCACAGTGCAACATTCGAAGAACATCTCGTACATCTGGAAGATATGCTACAACTACTAAAAGCTGCTGGCCTCAAATTAAATAATCAGAAATGTCAATTTGCGACAAACACTATGAAATTCCTCGGTTTCCTCGTCACCCCTGCTGGAATCCTCCCTGAAAGCAGACAAAGTGGCAGCTATAGGATGAATGACTTCGCGCAATCAGAAAGAAGTACGCCGCTTCCTCGGGGCAACAGGCTTTTTTTCTGTTGGCACATAGAACATTATTCTGCAATCGCAGCGCCTCTTACCAAATTGACGAAGAAGCAGATGAAGTTCCAATGGGACGAAAAACATCAAGAAGCTTTTCAACGTTTAAAAGAGGCCCTCATGTCAGCGCCAGTACTAGCCAAACCCGACTTTTCACGTCCTTTTGAAGTGCACACCGACGCTAGTTGCAATCGGTGCAGTGTTGATTCAGCGCGACGACAGTGACTACCCTCGCCCTGTAGCATATTTCTCTCGTAAGTTAAAAGATCCTGAGACTCGTTATTCCACCAATGACGCCGAAGCTTTAGCTGTGGTCGAGGCTGTGAGAAATTTTGATCCATACCTATATGCAAAACATTTTACCATATATACAGATCATCGACCTCTTGTCTACACTTTCAGTCGTTGGACGAAATCTACAAGGATGAGCAGATGGGCACATGAGCTTATGTTTTATAACATAACATAAATGATTATAACATACAGTACAAACTGGGAGCTCATAACCATGTTCCAGACATGCTGTCCCGCGCCTTTGTGGAGGAAGACTGTCCGGCTGCAGCCGTTACACCTGTCGAAAATGTTGCCCTGCTGGATGAGCAAGCAGTTCGACAGGCCCAAAGAGATGACCCAACGTGGAGACTTCTCATCGCCTTGCTCACCGACGGCGCCTTACCCCCGCCAGGGGCGCCCCTTCCCCTAGACGATTTTGAGATCAAGGACGAATTGCTTTACCGCCTACGACGACTTCCTGACCGCCTGGTTCATCAGCTGGTGGTACCCACAACTCTGCAAGGCCTAGTCATCAAACAAGTGCATGACGAGGCCCATCCTGGTGTTTATAGGACGTATTGCAATTTCTCCACTCTTGCCAAATTTGTCAACGACGCAAGGGCACTGCATTACGACGGGGCAAGCTTCAGAATGCACCAGACGTCCATCACCCCATCGAGAATCATTATATCCTGACGATAATAGATCACGCCACGAGATTTCTGCAGCTAATCCCACTACGTAACCGCGACCGCCATTCCGTTGCTGACGCATTTATCATCAATTTTGCAACACTGTTTGGCCCACCACTATCATCCAGACTGATCGCGGCCCAGAATTCAATAATGCAGTCTTCTCGGCGCTCTGCAACATCCTTAATACGAAGTTCATCTTGTCGACTTTTCACCATCCTCAAGCTAATGGGATGGTCGAACGAGCAAATCGGGTAGTGAAAGATACCTGGCAGTACTGATCGAGAGGTAGCCACAACGTTGGGATGAATTTCTACCACAAGTTCGTCTGTCGAGAAACACCAGCATTCATCGGAGCATTAACAATCAACCTCTGTACCTTCTGACTGGAAATCTTGGGCCGTTCCCCACGCCCCTAACAGGTGACGCAGTCATTCGAGATTCTTCTGCTACCGACTTCCGGGAAAGGCTGACCGTCGCAAGAGAAGCTACTCTCACCGCTTCACAACGTGCCCGCGAAAGATAGAAGGCCGATTATGACTGTGCGCGGCGTCTTTCATCCGATCGTGGGAGACCTCGTGATGATCCGGAAATATAAGCCGAACAGAGGAGGAGGATCAGCAAGAATATTTACGGTACGATGGCAAGGCCCTTTCAGAGTTAAAAAACAGTTAAATGACGTCACTTTCATCGTCAGCAACGTAGAAGATCCGGCCAAAGAAAAGCAAGTTCACGTAGACCAGATGAAAGCTTATTTTGCCCCCATAGAACTCCAGCTTCCTGAAGATGAAGATTCCGAGGATGCTGATCAGGTGGAACCCGCAGACGAACCCGAGCCCATGCTACCTGTGAGCTATTTGAGAGAAGCCCCGGCCCCAGCTTGTGGAATGATTACGATTGCTGGTATTTTATGTGTTCTTGAATTTGTGGATTTACCTTTTTATTTGTTCTTTTGTAAAATATTTAATTGGTAGCTGTGGACATTCATAAATAAGGATTTTATACAGGCCTGTGATATTTCTGAAACATTAACACATTAACTTATCTTCCCCGTTCTCTCACAGGTTAGACGAGCTGAGCGAGTGACTCCATCATATGCCTCTTATGTACTCTGCAATGAGGATCCTTTGTAAACCCTTGGTGACCGTTTGTGTATATTTCCAGTAGGCCCGAACTCCTGCAATGCATATCACACTTAAGCTACGCTTGCAGCTACGCCCCGACCTTGGGAGGGATGTAGTGGAACCCGAAGAAAGCGAGGTGTCATCAAAGGGGTCCCAAGCTATTCGTGGCAAGGCTGGAAGCCTGGAGTCTCTACCCTTGTCCACCAGGGACCACCACCGTGGGGAACCTCCGTGGCCGTTGAAACGAGATTTTGTCTATTTTTACCATAATATAAATATATTTACCTTGCATTGTTGTCTTTATGTTTATTACTGCAGTCCTCAATCCCTGGAAAAAATGATTAGTTTTACTTAATATTGAAAACACATTCACCACTGAAATCTCATAACACACACACACACACACATACACACACACACACACACACACACACACACACACACACACACACACACACACACATATATATATATATATATATATATATATATTATATGTGTTTATATATATATATATATATATATATATATACATAAAAATCTACATTACGACCATAAGAAACAATATAGAGTTAAGTTTTCTTATTGATATGCTTTCATATCAACAGGGCCACGGCTGAGAAGAGCGAGGTTCAGGTTTATCTTCCGTATATGTGCGCTTTTATGCGATATGTCATGTAAAACAACAAATAGTTACTGTATATCTTATGTCATTTATGTTTTAATCTTGGGCATCTTCAGGCCCCCAAAAGTATTCCATGACGAATAATATACGGGGAAGTATCCCGTTTTTTATTTACAAAAAGTGTTCGAATGGCTTAAAGAATAATATGAAAATTTATATTAGGTTTTACATAATCATTTTGCTTGTTATGTATGTATAATTGAATATGCAGACGTAAACTTATATATCCTTTTGAAATTAATATCAATTAATAAATAGTGTCATTTTCAAAATATATTAAGAAGTGTGATCTTCGAAACCAGTATGGGAGGCGCTTAGGACCCGCACATTTTCAACTGATTTCGATAGTTTCCCTTCGCTTGATTTGTAATTATAAGATGTTGATAACTAACAACTTGTATTTATTGTTATTCCCTAATGCTACATCAGTAAAACAGTGGTTTAGTAATTGATACAATTAAAAAAAAAGTCAGATTCGTCAACTCGAGTACGATTCCTAAGAATGGGGATGGAGCCACACCTTTGGCACAGCGTAGAAGCAATGGCAGAGTTGCTGTCTCGATCGGCCCGAGTGTCGCAAATGAAAAAAACGACACTTTCTAGTGTGGTTTGACAATTTCTTGTCAGCGGAAAAGGACTATAGTGGAAGAAATATTCATGATGATAAACATTATGCTATAGCAGTGTACGAAGAGCATGGGTCTTTGAATATCGCGTGCGCGTCATACTGCCGTCATCTGAGCGAGTGTAGGTTTTGGCGGGAAACCTTGAGAATTGGTTTTGTTTACGTTCCTACGGGGAAGCAGAGATGGTGTCAGAAACACAAATTGTTGAAGATTTTGACACTTTTGGTGTCACTTTGGATGATACGAAGCTTATTGAAAAATGTGAGTGTGAATAGTCGAAGTGTAAAGGAAGTTAGTTAGATTTTAATCTTCACAACAGATATTAATGATGCTACATCTTGTTTTCCCATGTAAACTTTTCTCAATAATTTTTGCTATTTCTAGGATTATTGTTTTAAAGGATGATGGCTAACAGTTCTCCATATACATATGGTAATTGTTACCTTTTCCCAAAACCAGTGTATCGTGAACCCAAA
>NW_027213066.1:15000-17500 GCF_042767895.1 Penaeus vannamei | reverse complement strand
TCCAGTATCATGTGAATGGAATGCTCTTGTTTTTGTGTCGAAGCCTGTGATTGGCTTGTGATATTTCACGAATATTATCACTGACAACTAAAAAGTTTGGAAACAATACTATGTTTTGCCCAATGTCATTATTATTGCATGAAAAATGCAGTGTTTTCCATAAAAAATATCAATTGGAATTGGTATAACTTTCAACTTTAGCGCAATTATGGTAGCCAAACACTGATAGCAACATTTAATCTCAAATTAATTTTTGACAAAAAATGCATTTTTAGAGATATAGAAGAGCTTTCATTCAATTTGTAAATGTAACACATTATTTTGAGAAGGTAAAATATGAATTACATATTTTTTTCTGTATATGTAAATTGTAAGGATTTCTCACCTCTGTTCATTGTCTCTGCATGGCTTCCTTTAGGAATTTATGAATGATAAATTACCAAATTGCTTAACGGGTTATTCCTGCTGATGATTTGTAAGAGGTCTGGAATGCACACTCAGGTCAGATGGAGTAATCCCCTAAAAATGATATTAAGATTTACAGAGGAGATCATTAAGTCAGAAATTTCTGATATGTTGTTAGAGATAGTGTTAAGGAGCTTATATGCTCTGAAATCATATGCATCCCCTGTGTGATATGCTATTCCTGTATTTTCTAAATAGCATTTTTTTGCAGTTATGAACATTCCTTAATCATTTCCTCAGTCTGTTTTTTATGTAGATATTTGTAAAATTATTTCAATCAATCACTGTCATTGTTAGAGACCAGTCTATTCTTTCATAGAATACTAGATACAGCAGAAGTATTTCCAGTTAAAAATTGTCACCTCCAGACTTGTGGTGTACCATATGGAGGTGTAGAGATCTGTACATGCCATCCCTGTCAGCATGGAGGTAATGATGATATAAATGATAATAATATTACCCCAATTCTGCTGAGAAAATGTAATTATCACTGTTTTGTTTAATGTATCTACATGTAAAGGGCTCCACAAGAGCTCAGCCAATTAGGAGTCAATTAATAGTTTACATGAGCTCACCTGATTTCCCCCTTCCTCTCTATGTAATGCTATTAACTTATTGGATCAGGTTGCCATGCTGCCTGCACATGCCCAAATATAGGCATTAGGCTTAACTGAGGGGTGATTCTCCCTGGTGTATGAGTTGCAGCCCTAGTCCACGAACACTTTTGTGTAGTGTCAATACTCCTTGCAGTGTTATCTCTTTCTACAGAAGTGAATTTTGTATTTTTGCTATTTTCCATGGTCTGTATTTATCAGAGGGTTATAGACTGTGTTCCTCATACATACTCAATATTATCTCTTCCAAGTAATCTACAGATTTTTGTGCACACACACACATACACATACACATACACATACACATACACATATTCATATACAAATACACACATACACATACCCATACACACATACACATATTCATATACACACATACACATACACATACACATACACACACTTGCACACACACACACACACACAACCACACACACACACACACACACACACACACACACACACACACACACACACACACACACACACACACACACAGTTCAGTAAGAAGGTAGTAGAAGGGGGGGAGTGGGTATAAGGGAGAGGAAAGGGGCTTAGAGTTTAAAGCGATATGGGGAAGGGGAAAGGGAGGAGAAACAGAGAGAACTTAAAAGTGGAAGGCAGATGGGGTAAGGGGGTAGAAAGGGCAATAGGAGACGGGAATTAGAAAAAAAAGTGGGATAAAGAAGCAAGGGAAATGGAGAGGTTAGTGAAGAAGAGGGGGGAAATGGGAGGGGGCAGATATAGGGCTTAAAGTTGGTGGGGAGGAGTGAGTTTAAGTAAGATTTAGGAGCGGGCAGGGATGGTAGAGTGGGGAAGGGAAAGGGAAAGGAAAAGGATGAGAGAGAAAGAGGAGGAGGAGGAAAGAAGTATCTCATAGTTTTTATCATTCCATGAAATTTTCATCAGTCCTGCTAGTGATGATGATGATAATAATAATAGTAAAAACAATTATGCAACAACCATAATTAACACAATCACAATAAGAACAGCAATAATTATGATACAACAACAACTGCAACAACCTTTTGTTGACTGCTTTTTCATTTGTGTAAACTAGACTGAATATCTTCAAACAGTATTCCATAGTTTAGCTAATTAACCCTTACTATACACCTCTGCATAAAGTTCTATGACATTACATTGTTTTCATTCAGTCCAGAATTTTTTTCTAATCTAGGGTGAAAAGGACATGTATATATATAATGAATACTGTGTAGAGACTACAACTATTTTTTCAAATACTCAAAAATCAAGTATGCAAAGTGGGAGTTAATCTTGCTGACAATATACACAGTGTACCTTTCCAACAAAATGTTACAGACTTATGAACTGACAGTTGACCAAATGTTCATTGCCCTGTTAATTACAAATGGCTAAGAAATATATCTTTATATTTCCCATTTTTGTGAAATATCTCT
>NW_027213066.1:5000-7500 GCF_042767895.1 Penaeus vannamei | reverse complement strand
AGCTGGTGATTGCGGATCCATTTCAGAAGAATGTGGGCGAAAACCTTGCCTGGTATTCTGAGCAATGTGATGCCATGGTAGTTGATACTATCCTAGTGATCCCCTTTCCCCTTTCAGAGAGGGATGACCATGCCCCTCAACAGGTCAGGGGGAATGAAACCGGACTGCCAGATGGCAGCCAGGACAGCATGCAAGCGCCAGGCCATAGGCTCACCCCCAGCATTTAGCAGTTCAGCAGGGATATCACATATACACACCCTTCAGCTTAGAGATCGCCTCCCTAACCTCAGTTAGAGTAGGGGGATCCTCACTGATGGGTGGGTCAGGCACAGGAATTGCGACATCCCTAGCATCTAGACTAACTGCTGATACAATTGCTCAAAATACTCAGCCCAACATTCAGAAACCCCAACATTATCTAAGATGATCTGTCCAGCCACTGAGTGGACTGCAGACATCCATGGGGAGGGATTGGAGTTCAGTTTTCTCAGTGCATGGTAGGCAGGACAATGGTCACTTACTAAGAAATGTCCTACCTCCTCAGCAAGATTCCTGATGAACTGCTCCTTATCTCTTCTCAGCAGAGTCCTGGCCTTGCGCACCAAGGAACGGCGCAAATCTCAATTGCTAATCAGACAAGCCATGCAACACGCATCTATGGCCTCCAATGTCTCCAGTGAGATGAAATTCAGACTAGTCCTTGGATGTTCACCAATTGACTCCTAGGCTTCATCGAGTGTTTCACGCTTAAAGGAATCCCTTAGGGCTCCTGGGTCTGTCAGGTTTTCAAGCACCGTTAACCGATCAGAGATTGCTGCAGTGAACCTTTGTGCTTACTCCTTGCCCCAGCCGGTCCAGGTGAAACACTCTAGAATGGCCACTGGAGAGGTGGGGGCAACTTAAAGTGAATCCGCACGGTCGCTACAACTAATCTATGATCAGTGCTGCAGAACTTGGTACTCCTGTAAACTGCAGTTATGAAGGATCCTCCAGCGAGTGCTAGCAACGATGTAGTTGATCTCCTTGCCCACAATACCTGTATTGCTATACCAAGTCCAGCAATGTGGATTGGAGCACTGATACCAGGAACCAGACTTTCTCATTCTCTGGGACCTAGCAAAGTTACGTAGAAGGAGGTTCCCAAGCCATTGGGACCAACAGACATCATACAAAGCAAATGTCTCGCCGGGTGCATTTGTGTACCACAGATGTGAGTTTGGCGTAGAACGCCTCTTTCACATCGAGTTTACATACATCGGTAGGAGCGTATACAGCAGTAAAATTCACAAAGCCAAAAGCGTGCTTCAGTCTCAATGCCATGATATGCTCTACCAATGAAGGCTGAAGTCAACTGGAGATAGCTTTGGCCACTCCCTGGAGATGATGACCATCACCCTGGCCTGACCAGTAAGTGTATCCACCCATACTCATCATGCCATTGCCAGGTCCTCTCACCTCCGAGAGGGCAGCCGCCTCAACTCCTAGTTGCTTCAGTTCCCTCGATAGCAAGGGTAATATCTCATCCTACCATAAAGACCAGATATTCCAAGCTCCCACCTGGATACCCCGCCTGAAGTTATACCTCAGGCCGTTGCTTTGGGCAGACGCCACCTCTGCCTCCCCTGCCAATTTTGCCCCATATAAAAGGGGGCGGCAAGCTGTGGGGCCCATCCTTCGCCTGTGGGGTTGCCAAGGGCTTTGCCCCATAAGCCTCACATTGGGATGGCGGCTGCCAGAGCGCAGGAAGGACGAGTAATTCACATTCCCAACCTGAGCCCCATCAGACGCCCTCCCCATGGGACCCACAGCCCGCCACACTTGCTGGATGGGAGGGTCAATTCCCATCTCCCCAGCATTTCCATTTATATTCTGCACTACCAAAGGGTTCTATCTGGGGGGAGGAGGACTGGCAAGGCCTACCACCCCCAAGCCTCCCACTAACCTCAGGGGACTAAGGGGCAGGAGTTAGTACTCGTTGGATGGTCCTCCAGAATTGTAGGGTGTATAGGACAGCCGAGTTTTGTGGTACTGACCATAGATTAGTTGTGGCTACCATCTGGGTCCACTTCAAAACTCCCCAGCAGTCTATTGATTACCCTTGTGTTTCATTTAGACAGGATGAGAGAGGAGTGTAGGGTTAGCTGTGGCGATTTCTGGTCGTTTCACAGTGCTCAGCAATCTGACAGACCCTGTAGTTCTGTGGGACACCTCCAATCGCAGAATGCTTGATGCAGCTCAAGACTCAGTTGGCGAATGCCCAAGAACAAGACAGAATTTTATCACACAGGAGAAACTGGAAGCTACAGATGCTTGCCGTGCTGCTGATCTGACAAGGAATCGGAATGTGCATCATTCTCAGGTACGCAGAACTCGGTCACTGTTGAGAAAGGACAAGGAACAGTTTATTAGCAGTCTTGTAGAGGAGGTTGAAGACCATTTCAGTAAATGACCTTCGTCTTGCCTACCAAGCTCTGAGAAAGCTGAACTCCAAGCCCTCTTC
>NW_027213065.1:35000-36773 GCF_042767895.1 Penaeus vannamei | reverse complement strand
CCTTCACTCCCATTTCTTCCCCTCCATCCCCCACCCCCTTCTCTATCCCCTTCCTCTCTCCCTTCCTTCCCTCCTATCTCTCCCCTTTCCCCCTTCTCTATCCCCTTCCTCTCTCCCTTCCTTCCCTCCCATCTCTCCCCTTTCATCTCCCCTTTCCCCCTTCTCTATCCCCTTCCTCTCTCCCTCCCTTCCCTCCCATTTCTTCCCCTCCATCCCCCCCCCCCTCCTCTATCCCCTTCCTCTCTCCCTTCCTTCCCTCCCATCTCTTCCCTTTCATCCCCGACCCGCTTCTCTATCCCCTTCCTCTCTCCCTTCCTTCCCTCCCATCTCTCCCCTTTCATCTCCCCTTTCCCCCTTCGTCGCCCTGACTCCGCCCACCACCGAGCCCCGTCCGAGAGAAGCCCGTCAGCTGGAGTTGCTGTAATGATATGCAAATTCATGCGGCTTGTATCGTTTAGCTTTACTCAGGCTCAGGACGTTAATATCGGCTGGAACACAGGTAATATAGATTCTAATAGGACTTAGCAACTTGTCTTCGCAGTATGCCGAGGCCCCTGAAAGCGGGTGGGAAAAAATGTTTATTCATGCATATATACTGTGGTGCACACACACTCACACACACACGCACACATACACATCCGTACTACAGATAGAGATACTTAGGATGATTTACTAATAGACAAAGAGAGAATATGTTATACACTTTGCTACATCATTATCCCATTAAAATGAACCGTATTCATGTTGACAAATGTGGAAAGGTATGAATGAGAACGAATATCTCTTGTATTGTAAACATATTCGTTCTCATTCATACCTTCCCACATCCCATTAAAACGTATGGAACTAATACAGCAACAGAACTGTATAATTCATACTGTATTTTAGCATTTATACGGATGTTCTGTATTTTGGCTTTTAAACGAATATACTGTATTTCACTCTTTCTTATAATTTTGTATTTGAGATTTAATTAATACGAGCTTTCAACAATGAATGGTGTTTTAGAGGTCAAAGGTCAAACGTGCATCGGTGCATTACAATTACTGTTATTATGTGACCTTGCGTGAGGCGGAAGAAGTTATGAAGAAAAAAGAAGAATAGAAAACTGGATATTATTAATCGTTTTACTGGAATCAACATTATAATCATTATCATCACTTTTGACTTTAATGATATTAGCTTTTTTACTGTTATCATTATAATTATCAGTATTACTACTTTTCTTTTTACTGTACTGTTATTAATATGATCATAACCATTATCATTTTCACTATCATGATTGATGTGTTGATATTAACAATAATGATAATAACGATGACACGTTGTAATTGTGATGATTTTAATTATCATCATTATTATCGTCATCATTATCATATTTTCTATTGTTATCATTATCATCATTCGTATTACCATTATCGTTGTTATCATCCTTATCATCATGATAATTTGCATCATTACTAGTATTCCTATTATCATTATCACTATTATTATTATCATTGTTATCATGATTGTTATTAATTATTATCATTACTATCATTATCATTATCATTGTTATTGTTGTTATTATCATTATTATCATTATTCATATCAATATCAATATAATTATTATGATTATAATCTTTATTACTATTATCATTGCTATTATTATTATTATTATTATTACTATTACTATTATTATTATTATTATTATTATTATTATTATTATTATTATTATTATTATTATTATTATTATCATCATTATTATTATCATCATTATTATCATTATCATTA
>NW_027213065.1:22500-30000 GCF_042767895.1 Penaeus vannamei | reverse complement strand
TAAAGAGATTCAAAGTATATGCCAAGTCATGCAGGCGAGAGACGGAGTGAAGGAACTCTCAACAATGGTTGATGAATGATGGAAAATGCTGATCAATACTGAAATTATGCACCTAACGAGACGGTGATATATGGATGATAAGTAAGCTGGAAAAAACTCCTTACACAATTCTTAGGCATCTCGGTAAAATTTATTACAAACCATAAAAAGTTTTAACGGCTTAACAAAAATGCCAAAGTTATGATGGGCTTTATGCATATAATCATTCGTCACTGAAGTTAATACGAAACCAAAATAGTCTTTCACGAAAAAAATAGCAACAAAATCCTGGCATTTTGTACAAAAATGTGCAATTTTCCATTTTTCATTTTCTGTTTAGATCTGTAAGCTTGCGAAATTCGTCACTTGTGCAAATAATCGGTACTAAATTTTCCTTTACGCTCGTCACGCCTGCCTGGAGCGACTCGTGAGCGGGGTGCAAAACACACTTGCAAACAATATGATGCACTCCTACATATCACGACATATTTTTTTCCATATATCTAATCATCTATTCAACCTCTGATGCCCTATCCTAGATTTTTATTCATTTCTATTTCCGTGAAAAAATGAATCAGCCAAAAGAGAAACAAAAACGAAAAAGAAGAAACTTTAGGCTCGTAGCTGGGTGTGGAACGTCGACCTTTGTACCTTCAGATTCTTCGACTTGTTTTGGGACCAACTGTGGTGTGTGCAGGTTTGTTCCCTCGACTCTTATATTATTATTATTTCTTTTTTTATGTCCACGGGATATGCAGACACCGCCATGCAAAACTTTCTCCTATATCTGTTTGCGTGATCGAAAGTTAGTGTTCTTATGCGTATGTTTATATCCCTATGCTTTGTTTTCGTCGCCATCTTGGTTCTTATCCAAACCCCATCCACCATAATATCTAATAGTAAAAATAATCTTTCCAATAATCAGCCAATCCACCCGCATATACCGTGTCTTTTATGATTTTTTGTTCCTTTTAACTTTTATTCTTTCTCTTCTCAGTCTCTCTCTTCTCTTGTCTTTCTTCTCTCTCTCTCCTCTCTTGTCTTTCCTATCTCTCTCTCTCGCCTCTCTCTCTCTCTGTCTTTGTCTGTCTGTCTCTCTCTGTCTTTGTCTGTCTGTCTCTCTCTGTCTTTGTCTGTCTGTCTCCCTCTGTATTGTCTGTCTGTCTGTCTCCCTCTGCCTTTGTCTGTCTGTCTGTCTGTCTGTCTCTGTCTGTATCTATCTCTGTCTCTGTCTGTCTCTGTCTATCTCTGTCTCTCTGTCTGTCTGTCTGTCTTTGTCTCTGTCCGTCTCTCTCTCTCTCTCTCTCTCTCTCTCTCTCTCTCTCTCTCTCTCTCTCTCTCTCTCTCTCTCTCTCTCTCTCTCTCTCTCTCATTTCGCAAAATCAACACTGAAGAACTGAAGAAGCAAGGAAATGAAAGAACACGAGATCACCATTGCATCAACAAAGAGGAAACCGATAAGGCGATAAAGATGGAAAGAGGAAAATAAAAGGAGAAAACCAACATAAAAGATTTGAACCGAAAGAAAGAAAAGAAAGAGAAAGAAAAATATAACCACGTTCATTTCTGCAAAGCGAGTCTAAACAATGAATACTTGGTTATCAGATCTTTTCTGGAAAGGGAAGAGAGAAAAGACGATAAAAGGCTTTTAAGAAACGAAAGATGGTCATAGACGAATGTATACAGTTCAGCATTCATAATCAGTAATTATATGCCAATTCCGTTTAACGCGATTTTTCCGTTTTATTTTCTTTTCATTTCTAGTTATTTATTTGTGTTATTGTTTTTCCAGATGTTATATTCTCTATGTATTCTGTATCAAATTTAGCTTACTTTCAGTCTCAATGGATTATATATATACACTTTATATATTTATACTTTTATGACACATATTGGAGTTGAAAAAGACATAGAGCAGTATTAAATAATTAGAAATTGGCAAAACTACAATATCGAATATAAATATGTCATGCCTGATTCAGTATTATAACAGAAGGTGTTTAGACGTTGCAATTTTCTTTTCTTTTTTTCTAGTTTCTAATTCAACAATGAGAAGCTAGGAATAATTCTGGTCTATTTTGGATGCCGTGGATGTGTGTCTACTTGTACGTGCGCGTGTTAGTGTGTGTATTATGTCTAAGTACAGTCTTACTTGCACATGCGCTAGTCTAGTTAATGCTCATGAGTACAGTCTCTCGAGCGCGCGTGTTCGAGGTTACACAACGCGGACAGGTGCGTCGCAACACATAAGAGGCACATAAACGCCTCGGTAAATGGCGGCCACTCGTTTCCAGCCACAGTACAGCCAACAGGAGTCAGATTTACGGCCATATTGCCTCTCGGTTTCCCAAAGGCTGGCAGCATCGCCGCAGCCCGTAATGAGCTTCAACAGGAAAGCAATTACCCTCTCGTATATATATATAAAATCAGTGAAGGTAAGCCTCAGACCAGCAAGGAATTAAAGACTCGAGTGGTCGCGGATGGCGGTTTGTGGCTGGCTTCGGGTTGCTCCTAAAATATCGCGTTTGTTGTGTTATTGTTGTTCGTTCTCTGTTCCGTTTGACTTCCTTGGGGTTATGGCGAGACTCTTGCTTGCGTAAACCGGTGATGTTTTTATTCCAAAGTGTTAGTAGCACGACCGGTATTGTGGGTTTCCTTCTAATAGCTGACAGGATTACCTTCATTACCGTCCGATGCTATTACCGTGTCTGTCATTATCGACGCAATTCGTACCATCAATTGCCCGTTCGGTTAGCGAAGAGAATTGAATAGAAAGAGGAAGAAAGAGAAAGACGGGACAGAAATCGTGAGAATGCAACTAGACTTAATTGTTAGAATTACAGCTAATTCTGTTACTACCTAGTAATAACGGCATTAATACCTCGACCATTATCTCTTCCCGCAATAACACTATCATTTCGTAATAGGTATATCATCTGCGTTTTAAGTATCATCAATAATAGCATTAATAGCACCATTAGTAACACAGAATCACAGTTACGATCATAATTCAACCTCACTTTAGAAATCCCAAAGCTGCTTTTCCTACGTCAATTACCGGTGACTCGCGCTGTTTTCAAAGTGGCCCGTCCAGAAGGTCCATCAGGCGGTGCTAAAGAGACGAGACTTTCGTCCATTCGTCCAACACCTGCGGCCGTGAGGTTCCGGAGGCAATCAGCGCCCCTTTGTCCGCGATTCCCGGCCCTTCGAGGTGCTGAGGCGCTTGGGGTTTCGCGGGCTGTGAGCATCGCGAAAGGAGGATGGGAGGAAAAGGATGATAACTGAAGAAAAGGAAATGCATATTCATACATGTGTGCATATTCGTGTATATGCATATATGTACATATATACATATGTATATATGTATAAATATGTATGTATATATGTACATATATGTATACATACACACACACACACACACACACACACACACATATATATATATATATATATATATATATATATATATATATATGTATATATGTATATATGTATATATATATTCATGTATATATATATGTATGTATGTATGCATGCATATATAAATATATATATATATATATGTATATATATATGTATATGTTTGTATATATGTATATACATGGGGTTACACACATATGTGTGTGTGTATGTGTGTGTGTGTGTGTGTATGTATATATATATATATATATATATATATATATATATATATATATATATATATATATATGTGTGTGTGTGTGTGTGTGTGTGTGTGTGTGTGTGTGTGTGTGTGTGTATAATATATATATGAATATATATATTTTATGTATGTGTATATACATACATATGTTTATATACATATACACACACACACACACACACACACACACACACACACACACACACATATATATATATATATATATATATATATATATATATATATATATATATATATATATATATATGTGTGTGTGTGTGTGTGTGTGTGTGTGTGTGTGTGTGTGTGTGTGTGTGTCTGTATGTGTGTGTGTTTATATATACATATATATTTATATATATGGTAGGGTATGGCCCACCCTCTCACCATCATGATACACGTCTTAAGCAACATTTGGGTCAGTTCTTGTTGAATCAGCGAGTTTCAAAGCATTAGTACCGGAGAACTGGAGACAGAACGACTTGGAAAAAAGTCTGGGGACGGATTTAAAAGGGGAGACTGAAAAAAATGTATACGTATATGTATATATATAAATATACATATATATATAAACATATGTATATATATATAATATATATATATATATATATATATATATATATATATATATATATATATATATATATATATGTGTGTGTGTGTGTGTGTGTGTGTGTGTGTGTGTGTGTGTGTGTGTGTGTGTATGAGTGTGTGCGTGTGAGTGTTTATGAATGTGTATGACCAAACCCCCCCCCAAAAAAAAAAAAAAAAAAAAAAAAATCAAGATAAAAAACCCAGACAAGAAAAGATAGGCTGTAAGATACTCCTGCAATCCGCTAGACAAACTATCTACTCTGCATGCATATAAAACTCATTCAATGATAGTATCTAATAATACGATAATAACAGCGCTCGCAACAATGAAAGGGCGATGAAAGCAACACTTTTAGAGGAACAGCCTCAAAACGTATTACATTTGGCGTAATAATGTGTTTGTGATGATACTGTCGCGGGGAACCGTTTACGTCGACACTCATCTGGTGTATCAACGCCCCTCCCCTCCACCCCCCTCCCCTCTCCTCCCCTTCCCCTCGGTCCTTTCCATTCCTTCCCTTTCTCTCTCTTCGCTTCGTTCTCCATTCTTCCTATTCTGATATTCGTTCATCCCCGTTTTCTGCTTTCGATATTTTTTATTGTTCATATTTATCACTTTCTACCTAATACCTCCCCTGTTTTCTCTCTTGTTCCTTTGAGTTCCTCTTATTTCATGTTTATTCTCATTTTTTTCTGTCTCCCTTCACTTCCACCCTCTCTCCCGGTCTCCGCCCTTCCCGCATTATGTCACAACCTTTGCATCAAGTCCCTCGCTCGCTCTTTCTGTCATTGTTTGTCTTTTTCCCTGTCTACCTACCTACCTATCTATTTCTCTCACTCTCTTTCTATTGCTTTCTCTCTCTCTCTCTCTCTCTCTCTCTTTCGCTGCCTATCTACATACCTATCTATTTCTCTCACACTCTTTCTCTTGCTCTCTCTCTCTCTGTCTCTCTCTCTCTCTCTCTCTTTCGCTGCCTACCTACCTACCTATCTATTTCTCTCACACTTTCTCTTGCTCTCTCTCTCTCTCTCTCTCTCTCTCTCTCTCTCTCTCCCTCTCTATCTATCTACCTATCCATCTATCTATCCATCTCTTTATCCATCTACCTGCCCGTCTGTTTAAATCTCACCTGTGATAAAAGGAATAGAGGAATAGAGAACTCCACCCTCCTCCCCGCACCATGTCCACAACCTTTAGTTCAAGTGTTCAACGCCCAAAGGAGTTGTAGAAATTTCTCAGATTGTCAACCCGTTTGTGACCTCCCTTTCTCCCTTGGTTCGCCTCCTTTTCTGAGGGAGAGGGAGAGGGAGAGAGAGAGAGAGAGAGAGAGAGAGAGAGAGAGAGAGAGAGAGAGAGAGAGAGAGAGAGAGAGAGAGAGAGAGAGAGAGAGAGAGAGAGAGAGAGAGAGGGAGGGAGACAGAGAGAGAGAGAGTAAAAGTGAGAGGGAATGAGAGTGAAAAAGAGATGGAGAGATAGATAGATAGAGCGATATATACAGATAGAGATAGATAGACAGAGCGATATATACAGATAGAGATAGATAGATAGAGCGATATATACAGATAGAGATAAATAGATAGAGCGATATATACAGATAGAGATAGATAGATAGAGCGATATATACAGAGAGATAGATAGATAGAACGATATATACAGATAGAGATAGATAGATAGAGCGATATATACAGATAGAGATAGATAGATAGATAAATAGAGAGACGAAGAGATAATAAAGGAGAAAGACAGGCGAACAGAATATAGAACATAGACAGTGAAGGAGCATATAACAAAACAGTTGGAAGAGAAATCAGAGACAGAGACAGAGGGAGGGAGAGAGAGAGAGAGACAGAGAGAGAGAGAGAGAGAGAGAGAGAAAGAGAGAGAGAGAGAGAGAGAGAGAGAGAGAGAGAGAGAGAGAGAGAGAGAGTAAAAATGAGAGAGGGAGTGTGAGAGAGAGTGAGAGAGAGAAAGAGAGAGAGATATAGATAGATAGAGAGAGAAATGGATAAACAGAGATCGAGAGAGAGAAATAAAGAGATGAGAAAGAAAGACGGCCGACCAGATCATAAAATCCGTGCATAGACAGTGAAAGAGCTGTGAAGAAATAACAAAGCAATAAGAAGAAAAATCGCAGATAAAGAGAGAAAGAGAGAGAGAGAGAGAGAGAAAGAAAGACACACGATGCCCAAAAACATTTTCAAAAATCAAGGTAGACGGGGTACGCAGAATAGACGGAGTGGAATAAACTGCGATAAAACAAAAAGAAGAGAAAACTAGACAAGTGTTTCCTCGTCATACTTGTTCATGACGGCCATGCAGAAGGTGAGGTCATGCGGGGAGGTGATGACATCCTCGCCTCTGTCATGACGAACTTAACACACTCACATACATTATGATAATCACTTATCTCAGCCAACCCGTTCTTTCATTTTCTTCTGTTTTCCCTTTTCTTGTTTTTCTTCTTGAAAACTTCAATTACTATTAATGTTTTTTTTCTTTTTTTTTCTTTAGAAGTTGGGATATTTTGTTTTCTTGTTCTGTTGTTAGTGTAAATTTTTATACTGTTGTTAGTGAATGTTTTATATATATATATACTTCTCTTCCTTTTTTTAGACTGCTAATTATTTTGCTTAGCGTTTCCATCTTCCTTTCTTGGAACATTCTCTCTCTCTCTCTCTCGCTATCTCCTTCTGTTTCTCTTTTCTTTCTCTCTTCGTCTTTCGTTCGCTCTTTCTTTGTATCTCTTTTCTGGCCTCTTCCTCTCTCTCTCTCTATCTCTCTCGCCTACTCCCACATTCATTCCGTTTCTCTCTTTCTTTCTCTGACTGTCTCTCAACATCTCTATCTCTTTCTCCATCCCTCCCTCCTCTCTCCTTCTCTCTCCATCCCTGCCTCCCTCCCTCCTCTCTCTCTCTCTCCATCCCTTCCTCCCTCCTCTCTCTCTCTCTCCATCCCTTCCTCCCTCCCTCCTCTCTCTCTCTCTCTCTCTCTCCCTTCCTCCTTCCCTCCTCTCTCTTATCTTATCTCCCACTTTCCCGTTATTCATTCTTATCTTCCCTTTCGCGACACCTTGCTCATTTTTCTCTGACATTCACCTCTTCTTTATTGACGGACATGAATCATCATATCCGTAGCTCTCCAGGCGTGCCGCAGGACTCTCTCTTATGACTTACACGGTTCAATTCAATTTAAAATTTCTTGCTAA
>NW_027213065.1:7500-10000 GCF_042767895.1 Penaeus vannamei | reverse complement strand
GGAAGAGGAAGATAAAGAGAAATCGAAATGGCAAAAGAGAGAAAGATAGAGAGAGAGAGAGAAGGAAAGAGAGATGGAGAGAGAGAGAGATGGAGAGAGAGAGAGAGAGAGAGAGAGAGAGAGAGAGAGAGAGAGAGAGAGGAGAGAGAGAGGAAAGAGAGAAAGAGAAAGAAAGAAAGAGAAAGAAAGAAAGAAAGAGAGACAGAGAAAGAGAGAGAGAGAGAGAGAGTGAGAGAGAGAGAGAGAGAGAGAGAGAAGAAAGAGAGAGAGAAAGAAGAGAAAGAAGAGAGAGAGAGAGAGAGAGAAAGAAAGAAGAGAGAGGGAGAGGAAGAGAGAGAGAGAGAGAGAGAAAGAAAGAAAGAAAGAAAGAAGAGAGAGAGAGAGAGGGGGGGGGAGGGAGAGAGAGAGAGAGAGAGAGAGAGAGAGAGAGAGAGAGAGAGAGAAAGAAAGAAAGAAGAGAGAGAGAGAGAGAGAGAGAGAGAGAGAGAGAGAGAGAGAGAGAGAGAGAGAGAGAGAGAGAGAGAGAGAGAGAGAGAGAAAGAAGAAAGAGAGAGAGAGAGAGAGAGAGGGTCCCATCTGCTCTGTGCAACACCATCGATCAGAAAATGAATGGGAAAACGTCGCTTAAAGTGAAAAGAGGTGTTGAAATAGGGAACGCAGATACAACCGACATACTCTCTCTTTCTCATTCACTGCCTGTCTCCGAGTCCTTCTGTATGTCTGTATGTTTGTTTGTCCATAGGTGTATATATATATATATATATATATATATGTATATATACATATATATATATATAGAGACACACACACACACACACACACACACACACACACTCACACACACACACACACACACACACACACACACACATATATATATATATATATATATATATATATATATATATATATACAGAGAGAGAGAGAGAGAGAGAGAGAGAGAGAGAGAGAGAGAGAGAGAGAGAAATAGACAGAAAGAAATAGTGAGAGAGATAGAGCGAGGGAGGGGGCATACAAATAGATAGGTAGATAGGGATAAACAAGTAGACAGACAGACGGAAAGAGAGACAGAGAGAGAGAGAGAAAAAAAAAACATATCTCTGCCCTTCCAGCGGACGCGCCACGTCGATCGCGCGGCCGACCTCCCAGCGCGAAGCCTTGCAGACCGATTGAAAAAGCGCAGAGACCGGACGGCGCGCGAGATACGGTCGCCACAGAGGGAGGGAATGTTGCACCGTTGCACACCTTCACTCCCTGAATATAGGTAAAGCCTAACCTTAGCTGACCTTAGCTGACCTCCGCCTAATGGTCGCTGTCGATCAGCGGGAACCCTCTCCCTCCCTTCTCTTCTGTTCCTCCGCCTGTGCAAATCCTCCCCTGATGGCTCTTGGCTTAGCCTGTCGGGTCCTAAGGACTCTCGACTCCTATCTCCTTCTAAGCCTTCTGTATGTATTTCTCCGCTTTCACTTCGGTCTCGTGTTATCACTTCTACCTTTCTACCGTTTTCTACCTTTAGTCTCTCTGCTCTTCGTCGCTTCGTCTGCCTCCAGATTTATCTTCCATTTCTATATCTCCTTATCCGGCAATATCTCCACCTCAGCCTCCAGCTCCCGATCCACCTCCACCTCGATCTCCGCCAGCGCCCTCGTCACCTCTTCCCATTTCACTCCAACAGTCCCATGGTGCTTCCTAATGAGTCTCTCCCTCAATCCCATCCTCCACCTCAACCCCATCTCTCCCGCCATATCATGCTCCTCCACCTCTCCCTCAATCCCATCCTCCACACCTGCCTCCACTTCAACACCCATCTCTCCCTCCATCTCATCCTCCACCTCTCCCTCCACCTCATCCTCCAGCTCATCCTCCAGCTCAACCTTCACCTCAAGTTTTCAGACTTTTCGTGGGTTCGGGAGCGAGAAGATCATGGATAAGTATAGTCCATACGGTGAGTAAGAGCCCAGGGAGTAAGACCCTAATGAATAAGACCCCAGGGAGTAAGACCCTAATGAGTAAGACCCCAGGGAGTAAGACCCTAATGAGTAAGATCCCAGGGAGTAAGACCCTAATGAGTAAGACCCCAGGGAGTAAGACCCTAATGAGTAAGACCCCAGGGAGTAAGACCCTAATGAGTAAGACCCCAGGGAGTAAGACCCTAATGAGTAAGGCCCTCAAGGAGTGAATAAGACCCCAGGGAGTGAGTAAGACCCTAAAGACTGGGTAAGACCTTAGCATTGAGTAAGACCTCGAGGAATGAGTAAGACCCCAATGAGTAAGACCCCAAGGAGTGAGTAAGACCCCAAGGAATGAGTAAGACCCCGAGGAGTGAGTAAGACCCCAAGGGCACTGCCTTACAGGAAGGGTTAGTTGAAAGTAAAGGCAAACAGTTCTGCCTTGAACTAATATTTTTTCGTGTGCTTCAAGTATATACATCATCGGCGTTTTTTCTTTTCTTTTTTCTTTTTTTTTCCTTCGTCTTCTTTTTTTTATCTTAGATGTATCT
>NW_027213064.1:57500-70287 GCF_042767895.1 Penaeus vannamei | reverse complement strand
GGATCTGGTCATTTACAGGTGAGGTGGATAGGTGGGTTTGGGGGGTATGGGGGGGGGTATGAGGGGGTGGATAGGTGGGGTTTGGGGTGGGTTTGGGGGAGTGGATAGGTGGAGGGGTGAGGGATGGGTGGGTAGGGTGGTGGGGGGTGGATGGGGGGGGGGTGGATAGGTGGGGGGGGGGGTCGGGTTACCCGGAATATACGACCCGCTGGATCTGGTCATTTACAGGTGAGGTGGATAGGTGGATAGGGAGGTGGATAGGTGGGGTGGGTGGGTTTGGATGGGGGGTGGGTTTGGGGGGTGGGGTGGGTATGAAGGGGTGGATAGGTGGGGTTTGGGGGGTTTGGGGGGGTATGGGGGAGTGGAGAGAGGTGGATAGGTGGGTATGGGGGGGGATTGGATGGGGGGTGGAGAGAGGTAGGGGGATGGGTAGGGAAGTGGGTCGGGTTACCCGGTATATACGACCCGCTGGATCTGGTCATTTACAGGTGAGGTGGATAGGTGGATAGGTGGGGTTTGGATGGGGGGTGGGTATGGGGTGTGGGTATGGGGAAGGGAGGTATAGGGTGTGGGTAGGGGGGGGAGAGGTGGGGGGGTGGAGAGAGGTGGAGAGGTGGGGGTTGGGGGGGTTTGGGTGGGTGGATAGGGTGGAGGGGTGGGTGGAGAGGTGGGTTGGGGGTGGGTGGGTGGAGAGGTGGGGTGGGTATGGGTGGGTGGAGAGAGGTGGGGGGGGGGGTCGGGTTACCCGGTATATACGACCCGCTGGATCTGGTCATTTACAGGTGAGGTGGATAGGTGGGTGGATGGATGGATAGGTGGATAGGTGGGGGGTGGAGAAGTGGGTAGGGAGGTGGATGGGTGGATAGGGTGTGGGTGGAAAGATGGATGTGTGTAGAGGTGAATGGATGAAAGGAGGGAGTGAGCGAGGGAGAGAGAGAGAGAAAGAGAGAGAGAGATGGATGGATAAATAAACAGATAAATAGATGGATAGATAGATAGATATATTATACTTTAGTTATTTGTTTAATATATATATATATATATATATATATATATATATATATATATATATATATATATATATATATATATATATATATATATATATATATGTCTATTTATTTATCTATTATTCGTTATTATTTATTTTATGAATTATTTTCATATTTTTCTTAACTTTTTAGTTTTATTATTCATTTATTTTTCTTTAAGTTACATATTATTTCCATATTCTTTCCTTCATATTTTTTTCTTAAATTTCTAACCACAATATAATTCCCGTTCTCATTCCCATTCTCATTCCCATTCCCATTCCCGTTCTCGTTCCCATTCCAATTCCCGTTCTCATTCCCATTCCAGTTCATTCCATGGCATTCCAGATTTATTATCTTTTTATGCTATATCATTAGAAATATATCAACATTGATTTTTTCACTTTTTTCTCCTTTTTTTCTTAAATTTCTAACCATTCCCATTCCCATTCCCGTTCTCATTCCCACAGGGGACCTCAGGGCATCCAGGGCATTTCAGATTTATTATTATTATTATTATTATTATTATTATTATTATTATTATTATTATTATTATTATTATTATTATTATTATTATTATTATTATTATTATTATTATTATTATTATTTTATTATTATTATTATTTTAAAAATATATTAACACTGATTTTTCTCATTCCCATTCCCATTCCCACAGGGGCCCCCCAGGACCGCAGGGCATCCAGGGCATTCCGGGCCTCCCAGGGGAAAATGTCTTTCTCTCTCTCTCTTTTTTTTTATTATTATTATTATTAAAAAATATTTCAACATTGACTTTTTTTTCTTAAATTTCTAACCATTCACATTCACATTCCCATTCCCATTCCCGTTCCCACAGGGGCCCCCCAGGACCGCAGGGCATTCCGGGTCTCCCAGGAGAAAATGTCTTCTCTCTCTCTCTCTCTCTCTCTCTCTCTCTCTCTCTCTCTCTCTCTCTCTCTCTCTCTCTCTCTCTCTCTCTCTCTCTCTCTCTCTCTCTTTCTTAAATTTCTCCCCATTCCCATTCCCGTTCTCATTCCCATTCCCATTCCCACAGGGGCCCCCCAGGACCGCAGGGCATCCAGGGCATTCCGGGCCTCCCAGGGGAAGACGGATACGAAGGACGCCCCGGTGGCTTGGGCTTCAGGGGTCCCCCAGGGCTCCCGGGGACCCCTGGGGAGGATGGGGTCCCGGGGTCCGTCGGCAGGTCCGAGAAGGGCGCCGAGGGAGACGATGGTGAGTGCGGGGGGTGGGGTCAATGGAGGTCAATATGGGTCATGTGAGGTCGTTGGAGGTCAATGGAGGTCATGTAAGGTCGTTGGAGGTCAATGGAGGTCATAGGAGGTCGTTTGAGGTCATGTGAGGTCGTTGTAGGTTGTGGGGTGGGCCGCCGGGGGGGGGGGGGTCAGTGGAGGTCGTGGGAGGTAATACAAGGTCATGGGAGGTCGTGGGAGGTAATACAAGGTCATTGGAGGTCGTGGGAGGTAATAGAAGGTCATTGGAGGTCGTGGGAGGTAATAGAAGGTCGTTTGAGGTCATGGGATGTTGTGAGAGGTCACCAGAGGTTCTAGGAAGTAGCGATAGGTCGTTGGAGGTCATGGGAGGTCGTTGGAAGTCGTGAGAGGTTCTAAGAAGTAGAGGTCGTGGGGGGTCGTAGGAGATAGAGGAAGGTAATACAAAGGCATAGGAGGTTATAATAGGTCATAGGAGGTCGTTTGAGGTCATGGGAGGTTGTGAGAGGTAATACAAGGTTGTGGGGGGTCGTAAGAGGTCATGGGAGGTTGTGAGAGCTCATGGGAGGTAGTAGGAGGTCATGGAAGGTTGTGAGAGGTCATGGGAGGTTGTGAGAGGTCATAGGAGGTTGTGAGAGGTCATGGGAGGTTGTGAGAGGTCATGGGAGGTTGTGAGAGGTCATGGGAGGTTGTGAGAGGTCATGGGAGGTTGTGAGAGGTCATGGGAGGTTGTGATAGGTCATGGGAGGTTGTGAGAGGTCATGGGAGGTTGTGAGAGCTCATGGGAGGTAGTAGGAAGTCATGGAAGGTTGTGAGAGGTAGTTCGAGGTCGTTGTAGGTCATCAGAGGTAGTTCAAGGGTCATGGAGGGTCGTAGGAGGTCGAGAAAGGTCATGTTGAGGAGAAACACGGGTCTGACAGGTCATGGCAGGTTATGACAGGTCGTGACAGGTTATTTGTTCCTCCACCAAGTGTTGTTTTTATACTATAAGAATAAATGCATTTATTATTGATATTATTATTATTATTGATATTATTATTATTATTGATATTAGTATTATTATTGTTATTATTATTATTATATGTACAATTGTGTGTGTATATATATATATATATATATATATATATATATATATATATATATATATATATATATATATATATATATATATATATATATATATATATATATATATATATATTTATTTATATATATATATATATATATATATATATATATATATATATATATATATATATAATCTATTATTTATTTGAATTTCATGTTTGTTTGGAAATAAAAAATAATAATAATAATCTATAATAACGATAATTATAATTTGTAATCTATTAGAATCAATAAGATTAAGGATACAATAAATGTTAATCTTAAAATAACACATTTTCTTACATTTGCTAAAAAAAATCAGGTCATTTTCCCTATTTTTCGTCTTAAAACAAAAGTTAACAGGTCAATTTATCTATAAAAAACAGGTCAATTTAACAATTTGTCTATAAAACGTAGGTCAATTTTACACGAAAACTATATTTCTGGAAGTATTTTAGGTCAGTTGAACCCACACAGGTCAGGCAGAGGTCAGTTTACCCTAAAATGTAAGATATTAGGTCATGAGATCCCTATACAGGTCAGGGAGGTCATTTTACCCGAAAACTACAGGTATTTCAGGTCACTTGAATCTTTACAGGTCAGACAGAGGTCATTTTACCCTAAGACTAGTAGATATTAGGTCATGAGATCCCTAAACAGGTCAGACAGAGGTCAATTTACCCGAAAATAGAAGATATTAGGTCATGTGAATCTTTACAGGTCAGGGAGGTCAGTTTACCCGAAAACTACAAGTATTTTAGGTCAGTTGAATCCTTACAGGTTATACAGAGGTCATTTTACCCTAAAACTAGTAGATATTAGATCATGAGATCCCAAAACAGGTCAGACAGAGGTCGGTTTACCAAAAAACTAGTAGATATTAGGTCATGAGATCCCTATACAGGTCAGGGAGGTCACTTTTCCCGAAAACTACAAGTATTTCAGGTCACTTGAATCTTTACAGGTCAGACAGAGGTCATTTTACCCTAAGACTAGTAGATATTAGGTCATGAGATCCCTAAACAGGTCAGACAGAGGTCATTTTACCCAAAAACTAGTAGATATTAGGTCATGAGATCCCTAAACAGGTCAGACAGAGGTCAATTTACCCGAAAATAGAAGATATTAGGTCATGAGATCCCTAAACAGGTCAGACAGAGGTCAATTTACCCGAAAATAGAAGATATTAGGTCATGAGATCCCTAAACAGGTCAGACAGAGGTCAGTTTACCCTAAAATGTAAGATATTAGGTCATGAGATCCCTAAACAGGTCAGACAGAGGTCGGTTTACCCGAAAATATAAGATATTAGGTCATGAGATCCCTAAACAGGTCAGGCAGAGGTTATTTTACCCTAAGAATAGTAGATATTAGGTCATGAGATCCCTAAACAGGTCAGACAGAGGTCAATTTACCCGAAAATAGAAGATATTAGGTCATGAGATCCCTATACAGGTCAGGGAGGTCAGTCAGTTTACCCGAAAACTACAAGTATTTCAGGTCACTTGAATCCTTACAGGTTATACAGAGGTCATTTTACCCTAAGACTAGTAGATATTAGGTCATGAGATCCCTAAACAGGTCAGACAGAGGTCATTTTACCCTGACTAGTAGATATTAGGTCATGAGATCCCTAAACAGGTCAGACAGAGGTTAATTTACCCGAAAATAGAAGATATTAGGTCATGAGATCCCTAAACAGGTCAGACAGAGGTCAGTTTACCCGAAAATAGAAGATATTAGGTCATGAGATCCCTAAACAGGTCAGGCAGAGGTCAGTTTACCCTAAAATGTAAGATATTAGATCATGAGATCTCTAAACAGGTCAGACAGAGGTCAGTTTACCCTAAAATGTAAGATATTAGGTCATGAGATCCCTATACAGGTCAGGGAGGTCATTTTACCCGAAAACTACAAGTATTTTAGGTCAGTTGAACCCACACAGGTCAGGCAGAGGTTATTTTACCTTAAGACTAGTAGATATTAGGTCATGAGATCCCTATACAGGTCAGACAGAGGTCAGTTTACCCTAAAATGTAAGATATTAGGTCATGAGATCCCTAAACAGGTCAGACAGAGGTCAATTTACCCGAAAATAGAAGATATTAGGTCATGAGATCCCTATACAGGTCAGACAGAGGTCAGTTTACCCTAAAATGTAAGATATTAGGTCATGAGATCCCTAAACAGGTCAGGCAAAGGTCAGTTTACCAAAAAACAAGAAGATATTAGGTCATCAGATCCCTATACAGGTCAGGGAGGTCACTTTTCCCGAAAACTACAAGTATTTCAGGTCACTTGAATCCTTACAGGTCAGACAGAGGTTATTTTACCCTAAAACAGGTCATATTGATCATTTCACAGGTCGGGTTGCCTTACAAATATATATTCAACAGGTCTTATCACACCAAAGAGGTCACACCGGTCATTCTACCCGACAGTTCAAGCATATCAGGTCATTTGAACCCTTACAGGTCAGACGGAGGTCATTCCACACGAAAACTAGATATCTACCAGGTCTTTTGAATCCACACAGGTCAAACAGGTCATTTTACCCGAACACTAGAAGTATTTCAGGTCATGTGAATCTTTACAGGTCAGAGAGAGGTTAGTTTACCCTAAAACTGCGTGTCTAACAGGTCATATTGGTCATTTTACAGGTCAGGTTACCTTACAAATATATATATATATATATATATATATATATATATATATATATATATATATATATATATATATATATATATATATATATATTTATATAACAGGTCTTATCACACCGTAGAGGTCAGCGAGGTCAAGTAACCCTGAAACTAGAAGAATATCAGGTCATTTGAAACCACACAGGTCAGACATAGATCATTTTACCCGAAAACTTGAATTATTTCAGGTCATTTAAACCCATACAGGTCAAGGAAATAATTTTTGCCTAAAACTAGAAATATGTCAGGTCATTTGAAACCTTACAGGTCATACAGAGGTCATTTTACCCGAAAACCTAGATACCTACCAGGTCATTTGGAATGTTACAGGTCAGACAGAGGTCATTTTACCCGAAAACCAGATACCTAGCAGGTCACTTGAAACCTTACAGGTCAGACAGAGGTCATTTTACCCGAAAACCAGATACCTAGCAGGTCATTTGAAGCCTTACAGGTCATTCTATGCCAAAATAAGGCATGTAAGCTGAACCTGATGCTTTTACCCCAAAACCAGATATCTATCAGGTCATTTTGCCTCAGGTCTTTTACTGGTCATACAAATCCCTCATAAATCATACAGGTCCCCCACAGGTCTCTTACAGATTCCATACAGGTCCCTCACAGCCCATACAGATCCCATACAGGTCCCCTACAGGTCTAACATCCCTCCCCATCTCCCCCACAGGTCTAGCCGGTCCCCAATAGGTCACCCACAGGTCATACAGGTCCCTCACAGCCCATGCAGGTCCCTCACAGGTCTCTTACAGGTCCCTCACAGCCCACACAGATCACTCACAGCCCATACAGGTCCCCTACAGGTCTAACACCCCTCCCCATCTCCCCCACAGGTCTGGCCGGTCCCCTTTAGGTCCCCCACAGCCCATACAGGTCCCTCGTAGGTGTCTTACAGGTCAAGCAGATCCCTTACAACCCATACAGGTCCCCTACAGATCCCTTACAGGTCCCCTACAGGTCCCCTACAAGTCATACAGGTCCCTCACAACCCATACAGTTCCCACACAGGTCCCTCCCAGTCCTTACAGGTCCCCTACAAGTCATACAGGTCCCTCACAACCCATACAGGTCCCTCACAACCCATACAGGTCCCTCACAACCCATACAGGTCCCTCACAACCCATACAGGTCCCTCACAACCCATACAGGTCCCTCACAACCCATACAGGTCCCTCACAACCCATACAGGTCCCTCACAGCCCACACAGGTCCCTCCCAGCCCTTACAGGTCCCTCACAGCCCATACAGGTCCCTCACAGCCCATACAGGTCCCTCACAGCCCACACAGGTCCCTCCCAGCCCTTACAGGTCCCTCACAGCCCACACAGGTCCCTCACAGCCCATACAGGTCCCTCACAGCCTATACAGGTCCCTCACAGCCCATACAGGTCCCTCCCAGCCCATACAGGTCCCTCACAGCCTATACAGATCCCCTACAAGTCATACAGGTCCCTCACAGCCCATACAGGTCCCTCACAGCCCATACAGGTCCCTCACAGCCCATACAGGTCCCTCACAGCCCATACAGGTCCCTCACAGCCCATACAGGTCCCTCACAACCCATACAGGTCCCTCACAGCCCATACAGGTCCCTCACAGCCCATACAGGTCCCTCACAGCCCATACAGGTCCCTCACAGCCCATACAGGTCCCTCACAGCCCATACAGGTCCCTCACAACCCATACAGGTCCCTCACAGCCCATACAGGTCCCTCACAGCCTATACAGATCCCCTACAAGTCATACAGGTCCCTCCCAGCCCATACAGGTCCCTCACAGCCCATACAGGTCCCTCCCAGCCCATACAGGTCCCTCACAGCCCATACAGGTCCCTCCCAGCCCATACAGGTCCCTCACAGCCCATACAGGTCCCTCACAGCCCATACAGGTCCCTCACAGCCCATACAGGTCCCTCCCAGCCCATACAGGTCCCTCACAGCCTATACAGGTCCCTCACAGCCCATACAGGTCCCTCCCAGCCCATACAGGTCCCTCACAGCCTATACAGATCCCCTACAAGTCATACAGGTCCCTCACAGCCCATACAGGTCCCTCCCAGCCCATACAGGTCCCTCCCAGCCCATACAGGTCCCTCACAGCCTATACAGATCCCCTACAAGTCATACAGGTCCCTCACAACCCATACAGGTCCCTCACAGCCCATACAGGTCCCTCACAGCCCATACAGGTCCCTCACAGCCCATACAGGTCCCTCACAGCCCATACAGGTCCCTCACAGCCCATACAGGTCCCTCACAGCCCATACAGGTCCCTCACAGCCCATACAGGTCCCTCACAGCCCTTACAGGTCCCTCACAGCCCATACAGGTCCCTCACAGCCCATACAGGTCCCTCACAGCCCATACAGGTCCCTCACAGCCTATACAGATCCCCTACAAGTCATACAGGTCCCTCCCAGCCCATACAGGTCCCTCACAGCCCATACAGGTCCCTCACAGCCCATACAGGTCCCTCACAGCCCATACAGGTCCCTCACAGCCCATACAGGTCCCTCACAGCCCATACAGTTCCCTCACAGCCCATACAGGTCCCTCACAGCCCATACAGGTCCCTCACAGCCCATACAGGTCCCTCACAGCCCATACAGGTCCCTCACAGCCCATACAGGTCCCTCACAGCCCATACAGGTCCCTCACAGCCCATACAGTTCCCTCACAGCCCATACAGGTCCCTCACAGCCCATACAGGTCCCTCACAGCCCATACAGGTCCCCTACAAGTCATACAGGTCCCTCACAGCCCACACAGGTCCCTCACAGCCCATACAGGTCCCTCACAGCCCACACAGGTCCCTCACAGCCCACACAGGTCCCTCACAGCCCATACAGGTCCCTCACAGCCCATACAGATCCCTCACAGCCCATACAGGTCCCTCACAGCCCATACAGGTCCCTCACAGCCCATACAGGTCCCTCACAGCCCATACAGGTCCCTCACAGCCCATACAGGTCCCTCACAGCCCATACAGGTCCCTCACAGCCCATACAGGTCCCTCACAGCCCATACAGGTCCCTCACAGCCCATACAGGTCCCTCACAGCCTATACAGGTCCCTCACAGCCCATACAGGTCCCTCACAGCCCATACAGGTCCCTCACAGCCCACACAGGTCCCTCACAGCCTATACAGGTCCCTCACAGCCCATACAGGTCCCTCACAGCCCATACAGGTCCCTCACAGCCCATACAGGTCCCTCACAGCCCATACAGGTCCCTCACAGCCCATACAGTTCCCTCACAGCCCATACAGGTCCCTCACAGCCCATACAGGTCCCTCACAGCCCATACAGGTCCCCTACAAGTCATACAGGTCCCTCACAGCCCACACAGGTCCCTCACAGCCCATACAGGTCCCTCACAGCCCATACAGATCCCTCACAGCCCATACAGGTCCCTCACAGCCCATACAGGTCCCTCACAGCCCATACAGGTCCCTCACAGCCCATACAGGTCCCTCACAGCCCATACAGGTCCCTCACAGCCCATACAGGTCCCTCACAGCCCATACAGGTCCCTCACAGCCCATACAGGTCCCTCACAGCCCATACAGGTCCCTCACAGCCCATACAGGTCCCTCACAGCCTATACAGGTCCCTCACAGCCCATACAGGTCCCTCACAGCCCATACAGGTCCCTCACAGCCCACACAGGTCCCTCACAGCCTATACAGGTCCCTCACAGCCCATACAGGTCCCTCACAGCCCATACAGGTCCCTCACAGCCCATACAGGTCCCTCACAGCCCATACAGGTCCCTCACAGCCCACACAGGTCCCTCACAGCCCATACAGGTCCCTCACAGCCTATACAGGTCCCTCACAGCCCATACAGGTCCCTCACAGCCCATACAGGTCCCTCACAGCCCATACAGGTCCCTCACAGCCCATACAGGTCCCTCACAGCCCACACAGGTCCCTCACAGCCTATACAGGTCCCTCACAGCCCATACAGGTCCCTCACAGCCCACACAGGTCCCTCACAGCCCATACAGGTCCCTCACAGCCCATACAGGTCCCTCACAGCCCATACAGGTCCCTCACAGCCCACACAGGTCCCTCACAGCCTATACAGGTCCCTCACAGCCCATACAGGTCCCTCACAGCCCACACAGGTCCCTCACAGCCCATACAGGTCCCTCACAGCCCATACAGGTCCCTCACAGCCCACACAGGTCCCTCACAGCCCATACAGGTCCCTCACAGCCTATACAGATCCCCTACAAGTCATACAGGTCCCTCCCAGCCCATACAGGTCCCTCACAGCCCATACAGGTCCCTCACAGCCCATACAGGTCCCTCACAGCCTATACAGATCCCCTACAAGTCATACAGGTCCCTCACAGCCCATACAGGTCCCTCACAGCCCATACAGGTCCCTCACAGCCCATACAGGTCCCTCACAGCCCACACAGGTCCCTCACAGCCCATACAGGTCCCTCACAGCCTATACAGATCCCCTACAAGTCATACAGGTCCCTCCCAGCCCATACAGGTCCCTCACAGCCCATACAGGTCCCTCACAGCCCATACAGGTCCCTCACAGCCTATACAGATCCCCTACAAGTCATACAGGTCCCTCACAGCCCATACAGGTCCCTCACAGCCCATACAGGTCCCTCACAGCCCATACAGGTCCCTCCCAGCCCATACAGGTCCCTCACAGCCCATACAGGTCCCTCACAGCCCATACAGGTCCCTCACAGCCCATACAGGTCCCTCACAGCCCATACAGGTCCCTCACAGCCCATACAGGTCCCTCACAGCCCATACAGGTCCCTCCCAGCCCATACAGGTCCCTCACAGCCCATACAGGTCCCTCACAGCCCATACAGGTCCCTCACAGCCCATACAGGTCCCTCACAGCCCATACAGGTCCCTCACAGCCTATACAGATCCCCTACAAGTCATACAGGTCCCTCACAGCCCATACAGGTCCCTCACAGCCTATACAGATCCCCTACAAGTCATACAGGTCCCTCACAGCCCATACAGGTCCCTCACAGCCCATACAGGTCCCTCACAGCCCATACAGGTCCCTCACAGCCTATACAGATCCCCTACAAGTCATACAGGTCCCTCACAGCCCATACAGGTCCCTCACAGCCCATACAGGTCCCTCACAGCCCATACAGGTCCCTCACAGCCCATACAGGTCCCTCACAGCCCATACAGTTCCCTCACAGCCTATACAGATCCCCTACAAGTCATACAGGTCCCTCACAGCCCATACAGGTCCCTCACAGCCCATACAGGTCCCTCACAGCCCATACAGTTCCCTCACAGCCTATACAGATCCCCTACAAGTCATACAGGTCCCTCACAGCCCATACAGGTCCCTCACAGCCCATACAGGTCCCTCACAGCCCATACAGGTCCCTCACAGCCCATACAGGTCCCTCACAGCCCACACAGGTCCCTCACAGCCTATACAGATCCCCTACAAGTCATACAGGTCCCTCACAGCCCATACAGGTCCCTCACAGCCCATACAGGTCCCTCACAGCCCACACAGGTCCCTCACAGCCCACACAGGTCCCTCACAGCCCATACAGGTCCCTCCCAGCCCATACAGGTCCCTCACAACCCATACAGGTCCCTCACAGCCCATACAGGTCCCTCACAGCCCATACAGGTCCCTCACAGCCCATACAGGTCCCTCACAGCCCATACAGGTCCCTCACAGCCCATACAGGTCCCTCACAGCCCATACAGGTCCCTCACAGCCCATACAGGTCCCTCACAGCCCATACAGGTCCCTCACAGCCCATACAGGTCCCTCACAGCCCATACAGGTCCCTCACAGCCCATACAGGTCCCTCACAGCCCATACAGGTCCCTCACAGCCCATACAGGTCCCTCACAGCCCATACAGGTCCCTCCCAGCCCATACAGGTCCCTCACAGCCCATACAGTTCCCTCACAGCCCATACAGGTCCCTCCCAGCCCATACAGGTCCCTCACAACCCATACAGGTCCCTCACAGCCTATACAGATCCCCTACAAGTCATACAGGTCCCTCACAGCCCACACAGGTCCCTCACAGCCCATACAGGTCCCTCACAGCCCACACAGGTCCCTCACAGCCTATACAGATCCCCTACAAGTCATACAGGTCCCTCACAGCCCATACAGGTCCCTCACAGCCCATACAGGTCCCTCACAGCCCACACAGGTCCCTCACAGCCCACACAGGTCCCTCACAGCCCATACAGGTCCCTCCCAGCCCATACAGGTCCCTCACAACCCATACAGGTCCCTCACAGCCCATACAGGTCCCTCACAGCCCATACAGGTCCCTCACAGCCCATACAGGTCCCTCACAGCCCATACAGGTCCCTCACAGCCCATACAGGTCCCTCACAGCCCATACAGGTCCCTCACAGCCCATACAGGTCCCTCACAGCCCATACAGGTCCCTCACAGCCCATACAGGTCCCTCACAGCCCATACAGGTCCCTCACAGCCCATACAGGTCCCTCACAGCCCATACAGGTCCCTCACAGCCCATACAGGTCCCTCACAGCCCATACAGGTCCCTCACAGCCCATACAGGTCCCTCACAGCCCATACAGGTCCCTCCCAGCCCATACAGGTCCCTCCCAGCCCATACAGTTCCCTCACAGCCCATACAGGTCCCTCCCAGCCCATACAGGTCCCTCACAACCCATACAGGTCCCTCACAGCCTA